>NW_019384818.1:145031-448063 GCF_000671375.1 Centruroides sculpturatus
AAGTTTGACTATATTTATTTTAAATATCAGCTGTTTAACAAAAAACGAAAGAAAAATGCTTTGAAAATAAAACATTAAAATAAAATTTATTTATTTATTTTTATTTTGTTTCTTGTTTGTTTGTCTTTATTGAAGAATATAGGGTCCTTTCAATATTGAAAAACTGTTTGCAAATATCCTCTTACGTATTTCTTCTGTGTTCCTTCTCTTTTAATATACTAACACTAGCTCAGCAATCATACTCTTATTCTGGTATAAGAAAATCTAGCAACCAGTTGCTTAACTCTCCTGGAACATTTAAAACCACATGTGGCATCATCTGTTATATTTTATTTAAAAATCTTTTTATATTTTTATTATAAAATGGCAAAATGCTTAATTTTAAGGGTAGAGATGCATTTTATAAAAAACTGTAAATGCTAATAAGTAAAATTGCCATTAAGTCTGACCCTACTAGACATATGACATTATGATCACCTTTATCCTCTCATCCCCTCAACCTTTAACCACCAAAATTTAATAGAATCAATCCCCCTAATACACAAACCTCCCTGCAAAATTTTAGAAATTTTTGACATAAAGCACAGAAGTTATTAAGCTTTACAGAGGGAGAACAAAATCGTGCCACACATACACATACTAACATCTATACATTCAGAATAAACCCCTGAAATTTTTTGCAATTCTCAATGTTTCAAGGATCCCCGAGTCAAAAAATGTAAAAATCTTGGGGGTCATTTTTTGACTGATTGCTACACTTTCCCCCTGTTACATATAACAGTGCAGGGAAAGTAAAAAATAAATGCCAATTTTTACCTGAATTGAAATTCAAATGTACAATGATCGTTATTTGCCATCATACAAGTGGAAACAAATGCGAAGACAAAGAATATGGTTATCCCGCCAAATAGCTAAAGCACACCTTTAATCTTTAAAAAAATATAACAAATATACATAAAAGATATTAGTCTACTTTTATTAACCACTTTATCAGCAATTTTGTATGCAATAGAAACTGTCATGTTCAAGGTAGCATTCTATCATCAAAGTAACTGAGATGACTAATCACTCACTACATTGAATTTAAACAACTTAAAGCTTTTTTGAATCAAAACCACTCTCACATAGAACAATATACATAAAATTAAATGCTAAACTAAGAAGAATTTCAATAGTTTGGTGTTACATACACGTAGTATAACTAAAAAGTAAAAAATAAAAAATATGTAAAAAAACATTTTAAAATAACACTTTTTTTTTTTAAATTTCTACAGCTTTCACAGTATTTTTGGTATTATGTGATCAAAAATACTGTGAAAGCTGTAGAAAATGTTTAAAAAAGTGTTACTTTAAAATGTTTTTTTTAAATATATTTTTTATTGTTTCCATACAATATGGCATATATAATTGAAATGCATCTATTCTATAATTTTATAATTAAAAAAATATTTCTTAGAATACTTTCAAATTATATAAATTTAGCATAAATAGATTATAAAAAAAAGAATTAGTTTAAAAAATCAATATAAAATGAAACATAGGAACATATTTTTGATGTTACATCTTGTCGTATTACGAAAATTATCAAAAAAATAAGAAAAATAAAAAAATTGAAATTTCATAAATGGTAGCAGTATAAAATTAATCATTAGGAAGATGTTTGATAAAATTTGTTTAATTGCAAAACTGTGAATTGCATTGATATGATATAATATGAAACATTTATAGATGATATAAGTGAGCAACATCTTGATATAAATACAAATTCCTCATTATTAAAACTTTTGACAACATCTAGAGCAGTGTAAACAATACACTGCTCCAACAACCAAGTATACTGAGTTTGCAAAATACGTAGAATGTTAGATGGGTGTATGAACAAATTAAACAATTGTTTATTTGTGTAACAATCTGTTCACATTCCTTGCATTATCTTTATCAGCAGATTCCCGAGAGTAAGACAGAATGAGTGATTATCAAGAAATATAAAGCAGAAAATAAAGATTATTACCCCAGGAATATCTTGAGTTAACAAATCATCATCATCATCTTCACTCCAATCACTAAATTCTGGATCAGGAATTTTAGCTGTTTCTACAAAATATTTGGGAATTAATAAGAATTTTACATAATTATAAGTAAAAATTTTAATTATTCTAACCAGTTTCCTTCTGAACTTTCTTCTCTATATTTTCAACTTTTACTGGATTATCAATAACTTTTGTTGATACTTGTGTAATTTCTTCTACTGGTGATGCCATTACCTTTCTATTTGTGATTGATGGCGAAGAAGAATCTTTTTTTAAATCTGCTATATAAAAATTTAAATATGGTATAAAATTTTAATATTTTATAGAAAAAATGTGTTCTTTAACATATAATACAATTTAAATATAATTCATTAAAAATGGCAATATAATAGATCAATGTTTTTAATGATTAATTCATTGTTAAAAAAAAAAAAAAAAAACATTCATTGCCAATTGGCACCAAATGTGTAAATGGAAAATCCACCAATTGCAAACAAATTATGTCAAATTGGCCTTGTAAATGTAAATAAGCTGGCTAGCATCTCAGGTATAATATGTTTTTCTTCAAATGCACAATCCTAGCATAGAAAATTTTGAATGAAAACTGAAAATTTGGATTATTTCTCACAATGAAGTGTTATATAAATGACACAAGGCTTTCTTTACATCTGTTTAATTCTCTTTTTTCATTTGCCGAGACATATTTTGAAAAAAAAAAAAAAAAAAAAAAAATTAAACAGATGTAAAGAAAGCCTTGTGTCATTTATATTATACTTTATTGTGAGAAATAATTCAATAAGAAGATTGACATGGTTTCATATAAAGAACTTGTAAATGATTAAAATTGTGATATAACATTTGTTTAGAATTATGTTAATCATTAAATTTATCTAAAAACAAAATGCAAATTAAAAATATTGTTTCATGTACTTTTTTAATAATTTTATAGAAAAATATTTTCTATAAAATTATTACACATTAGACTTATTAAATTATACTTCATTAAAAATTTTATATCATATATTATTTAATCAATACAATATAATAGTTTTTAGCTTATTTTAACTCAGCACATGGTGGTCAGATTTTACTTTTTAGAAATGTGTATGTCTGTATTCAGAATTTTTTAACAATATGACATGTATTCAGTATAGTGGCTTTCTGTAGTATGATGTATGTGTTTCTATTCAATTGTAATGGGCCCAGGCTTTTGTGTAGTGTGTGAATGTCTGAGAGTGTAGAAATTAAATGGATGTAGTGTGGTAGTGAGTGTTTACATAATTTAGTGTTTTCCCTACTACCTTTGACATGTTGATTTTCAATATTTGTGGTCTTTGTGTGGGATCTGTACCTGTATATTTAGTGAGTGTTTCCTGAAATATAAGTGAGAGTGTATTAACTAATTCTATGTCTACATTGTCAGTGACGGATGAGAAAATGTCTGTAGTATCATTAGTGGTAGTTCCTGTATGTGTGCTATTATCAATGCTTGTTGCTGGATTATCCTGACAGGTTATGTAATCTTCATTAATGTTAAATGTTTCTGTCTGTTTGATCAACAACTCTTTGTTTGGTGAGTGAGGTGAGGATATTGTGTGAATCTATCTATGGTGTGGTTACTATCTGTATGCTGTCATGTTTGTTTCAAGTTTTGTGATGGTGTAGTAAGTATGGATGATAAACTTGTTCATTTCTATTGTCCATTTCATCCGTTGCCATGGTTTTACAGCCTTTGTGGTCTGTGGATGCATTGCCACAGAAACACCAAGGCTAGGTTGGTTCCTCACATCTGTTAAGGACATTGCAATAGCCATGCCTGTGCTGCTTTCATCACCTTGACTGTGGCCTATTTTTTGAACGTGAGCCTCTGCCTACCCATAAACACGGACCTTGTTAACCCAGGCAAAGTCCGAGCTGGTAACATACTTAGATCTGGTTACTACCATGATATATATCTCCACAGAATGTGGGTGTGGTCACTCTTAGCTTCATTTCTCCCCATAGACCTTACTGGCATGAGTGTCCCTACCAGGAGCTTGTGCTCCAGTCTGCATTGCTTTATGGATCAGTACAATTACTGGGCTCTCCCACCACAACCAGGTGGTGATCATGGGAGAGTTATTATTTTTATTAATTTTATTTAAAGCAAAGGCTCTAAACCTTTTTTACTTTTCCTCTTAATTTTTTTGTGGACCCCCATAGACATTGCACAGGGAAAAAACCTTATATTCTTTCACTAATAAAACAAGAAAACAAACATTCAGAAATGTCACTGTCAACCGACATGACGCTGATGGTATAAGATTCTCCTAACAAACCCCAGCTTTATAATCTCTCACCATCTCATGAAGACATAGTTACAATTTATAATCTCTCTTTAATCTTTGTCAATGAGATATATATGTCGTATACATATTCAATTAAATAAGTTATATTTTACCCTTATGCAAGAAATGAGTAATAAAGAAATTGACAATATATATACTGTAAAATTTAATTCTCAGTAAAACAATTGTTTTGAAGTAGAATTATCCTATAGACCAGTGATTATCAACCACTGTGCCATGGCACTTTAGTGTGCCACGAGGTTTTTGAAGTGTGCCGCCACTGCGAATATCCACACATAAGCGACACCAGACAAGTAGTTTAATCAGTTCTATCTTTCTGGAAATTGTAACCGGTGTTACCAGTAACTGCCGTTAGTTACCAAGGCATTTAGAAAATGTGAAATAACCAACTGCGTTTAAAAATCACTGTTATGAAGTCACCTGTTGTCCTCCAGTACTTACTGAAGTAACCGTACGTGCCGCCAAATTTTTTAATTATTAAAAGTGTACCATGACAAAAAAAAGGTTGAGAATCACTGCTATAGACCACTAAAATATCACCATAAACCCTCAATTTGGTATTTTTTCTTTGGACCCCCCGTAATGTTACATGGACTCCAGTTGAGAACCACTGATTTAAAGAATGAATATCAAACATTTTGTTTACAACATTCACCTTCCTTTTTCTTTTTATTTATGTTTTCTTCTATGGTTTTTGTTCTCTTTTCTCGATCAACAGGGGATGATGATTGCTGTCTCTTCCTACTTTGTGAATTTTTATCAAGCTTTTCATTATTAGTAACTGTTGTGGTTGTTCGGGAACGATCTCTGCTCTGTCTTCTATTTACTTTACTTCTCTGTCTTTCCTAATAATAAAAAAAAAATAAATAAAAAGTTATTTATTTACAAAATGCCTAATACAAAGCATTCTCCATATAATATTAATAACATGCAATTTTATTTCTACTTATTTATTTGTAATTGTAGAAATAAAATTATACTAATATTATTCTTACTGAAATCATCTTGGAAAATAAAATAAAATTAATCTTAAAATGAGTTGATTAATTTCAAGAAAATTTCAAAAAAAATCTCATAATAATCAAATTTTACACTTTCAATAATTTTTCTTGCATATTTTTTAAACAAAATTTTATATCAGTAAATAAAATTATATTCTCTATTATTAAATATTTGACAATTGTACAGTTTTTTGAATATATAAATCTATATATTTTATTAATGGATCTGTTATCATTATAAAAGCTATAACTTCAGAAGTTGGGCTCAAATCTTAGTCATTCCTGAACTTGTCCAGTTTATTTGATACAGATTCAGAATATTTGAATCCCAAAATAGTCATCATACTATCATTTATTAAGTTTTTATATTAATGTCATTTACAACTCCAGTTTGCAGTAATAGAAAGAAATCACTTACTTCATATCACAAATACACACACCAGTATGATCTTAAACTGTGCCTTTTTATGGTGTAGTGACCTCTGGGATTTCCATTACATGCTCCAAGATTTCATTCCTCAGTTGTAGTGTAACATTTCAGTAGCAGATTTACTGATTTTCTCACAAAATTTAATATTAATATGTTAATATAAATTTCAGTCACCCATTTTTATTCCAAAAAATACATGCAGATAACTATTACCTTCCCAATAGCTAATTAACAACTAGCTCTATCAACTTGAACTTTACATGCATATTAGTTCAAACATGTTCAAACACCAAATACAAATGTTATTTCAATATAATTATATCACGGGTGATACTATGTGGCCACTCTGGAAATTAAATTGTCACACCTTGTATACATAAAAATTAATCTTATTCAAAATGTTTAATTAAATGTCTAATAACAAAAAAATTATCTACTTTCCACAAGGCCCCACACGAGAATTTTACATCCATTTTTCTTTGAAAGGGCCTTGGATATAAAGATTACTTTATATTATACTGTAGATGAAAACTAATCATAATCAACAGTATATGCATATTTATATATCTCCAAAAACTGGATTTTTATTTTTGCAATGCAATATGAATTAGAATATGTGTATAATATATGTTATTACCTTTGATTTATTTACATCTCTCCTCTCCAAATTTTTACTATGAATATTAGATTGTTCAATACTTCCACAACTTGCAGGTGAAAGATCTACAGGAGTATGCATAGGAGAAGCTCTTGATTTATCTCGAATTTCTTGGCGATGTGAAACTGAACTAATAATTTATAATTAAAAAATAAAATACATTCTATTAATTATTAGCTCATACAAAATAATTTAAAGTAATAAGAATATCAATTGTATCTTTAAAGTTAAGAAATTAAGCATAAATTTTAATTACTTAATAAAACATTTAAATAAAATTTTCAAATTAAAAAGTTTTTATTTTAAATTTTTTATCTATTTTTTCCTCAACTGAAATTTATCATTTAACTTAAGAAAAATAAATAAAAATTTTATGATATTAGATTTTATAACTTTATGAATCAATAATTATTTTTCAGACAAATGAAAAATTAATATTTATGTAATAATTGGATGTTAAGACATAAATAAAGTATTTTTCTAATTAAGAATTACTTAAATTTTTTATTCCTTTAAATTCTTATTTTCCTGACTGTTATATATAACAGAGGGAAAGTATGAGAATCGGTCAAAAAATGAACTCCCCAAGATTTTTACATTGACGGGACCTTGAAACAATGCAAAAGTGAAAAATTCTAGTTTTTTTTTTTTCTATGGATGTTAGTGTTTGTGTGGGGAAACACAATTTTGTTCACCCTTTTTAAAGCTTAATAACTCCAGTGCATTTTGTCAAAAATTTCTGAAACTTGGCAGGGAAGTTTGTTTATTTGTGAGATTGATGCTATTAAATTTTGGTGATTAAAGGTTGGGGTGGGGAGATAAAGAGGGTCATGTCTATCTTCAGTGAGGAGGACTTCATGATGATTTTACTTGTTATTAGCATTTACAACTTTTTATAAAACCCATCCCTGCCCTCAAAATTAAGCATTTTGCCATTTTATAATAATTAAAAATGGAAAAAGTTTTTAAATAAAATATCATAACAGATGGTACCACCAAAATTTTAAATGTTGCTGGGAAAGTTGAGCAACTTGTTGTTGGTTTATATATTTTAAACATTCATTCAGTTTCAGATGTGATATTTTGGTTTTGATATCAAACATTTCATTAAAATATATTCCTTTGTAAAAAAAAGTATGACATTAATATATTAATTATGATTAGTCAACTAAAAATTATCAGCATTACTGTGAATAAGGAGATCCTTTTTCACTGTAAGTTCCCATGAGTGACATTTTTTCTTTTGGTCCAGAACTTTTGCTATAAAAAAATTCAAAATTAAATTAAGTATCTGAACTATTAATTCATTTTATTTATGTTTAAATGTATTAAATATTTTTTTAAAATTTTAAAACATGAATTTTTCATTAATAAAATATTGTTAATTTATATACAGTTATGAGTAGGTTTTATATTATAATAAATATTATTTCTACAGAAGCATCCTAAAAAATTTAATTTTTATTGTTATATTAACACACAGAAAGTATTAAAAGAAGCAGTAATTCCAGACAAAACAAACACTCAAAGATCACTAGCAAAGATGAAGTATGGACAGTTATTGTGAAAGTTTGCTGAAAGGTTCTTCATTTTGGATAATGAAGTTTACTTCACCCTCTTGGAGTCAAGAATCAATGGTAATAGCAGGGTTATGGCAGTGGAAATAAGTGAGAAAAGAGAGTCCACGTCGAAAAAAAGCTAATAGTGTTAAAGTGAAGTGAAAGAGACATTATTAAAAAAAAAAAATACACACACACATTTTGTACCAATAACATTGCATATGATATTAGATTGATTATTAAGTGAACTGAAAAAATTAAATATAAAAATAATTAGGCTGAGTTTATACTCTAGAAAAGTGACCAGTAAGACTGCATTAAGCCAGAACAGGCCAGCATTAAGTTTTCATGTGCCCTGTACGGAGTACCCACCATTATACAGCAAAGGAAATGGAAGAGTAACATAACTACCAGAATGTGTCTTCATATAACATGCTAAATTTCAAATGACATTTATTTCAAGGTACATTTTTTAATTTCTTGTAAAAAAAATTTGTAATTAAAGATTTTCTTGTGTTTAAATTATGCTGCATTTCTGTACTTCTCTTCTTTTTTCCTCTTCATCACACTGAATTTTCTTTGCACCTTCCAATAGCCCTTGGGCAAGATGTATCTCTTCAACATTGTTTTTCTCAACAGCGTTTCATAGTCTATTAGTGGCTTCTTCAAACATTCTAGACCTTGTTTTCCTTTGTATTTCTTTTTTTCCTTCAGCTCAGCTTCAAGAGTATCAATTTTTTTTCTCTCCTGTTCAAGTGCTTTTATTTTATCCTTCTCTTCTTTTCTCTCCCTTCTTGTTCTTTTTTTCAGCTTTTCTTCTTCTTTCAGTTTACTTTACTTATCCAAAAAAGCCTTGTAAGTAGCTTTTGCATTTTGTAAGTACGCATTGTGGGCCAATCCAAGTAACTTCTTTGTCATTGGCACCAAAAAGGCCTTATTGTTGTATACACAAAGGCCATCTTTTACTATCAACAATAAATTCATAATTTGTTATGACATAGAGGCTCTCTCTTCTGAAAGAACCCATCTAGAAATGGAAATTCTCTTTCAACATCTGCATTGCCATGACTGAGAGCCAACAACACTGACTGCTTTAGTGACAGTTGGGTATTTTGGCATCCAAGCAGAATTCATCAGGTCAAATAAGTGCTTATAATCATGTTATTTTAAAGTGAATAACTTGTAAAGAATTCAAATTTAACCTAAAAATAATTTAATTTTTTCCATTGGTATATTTTAATAATTTTATAAAGTTTTATGACACCATGTCCCATATAATTTTTGTATTTTTTTTTAATTTTATGAACGTAAAAATGTGAGGTGACTGTAATATATAAATTAAAGAATTTTTGTTTATTAACTTGCATATAGATGGGCTAGATGCGTACATATCCAGCAGATGCATGGCATTTTTTTTTTTTTTATTGAATTTCTCAAAAATAAATAACAGTTGAACTGCAGGCTTTGTAGTATTCCTCATCTGATATGTTCTGAAATGATTCCCACAATAGTTTTCAAACTCATGACCTTTTTTTGGAGAAATTTTACAAAAACCAATTCCTTACCTGCAGTAAATTCTCTTGCAGTGTGAGAGCAATGCACTCTCGTGATTGCTATGTGCAACATTGAAATTTAATAAAATAACAATGTAGAATATTTAACCTTTACCACAATGCTATACATTCTATCTTTTTCTCCTGGTTTCAATGACAGAACCAATCCCAATTCATTTCAAATAAGTCATTGCAGCTGTTTTGACAATGTGATTTTCTTGCTTTGGTATTATTGCCCCATCTCCTGATCAGATTAATAAAAAGAAATTTAATACTTTTTTACAATTTTGTAACAATTAAAATTTATGTTCATTATGTAGCAATACTCAGTCATTGTGACCCAAACATTTATTTGGTAATTTTACAAATATTTTTTAAATAATTAAAAATAAAATTATAGAATTCATTACCGGCAATACTTGTTGTCAAATCTGAAAGAAAATATTCCCCGAGTGCAAGAAAACAATTTGTTAGTCATTTGACTCACAATTGACAGAAAAAGGAGTTTATGAAAACAAAGTAAGTAATAAAATGATTAGCAGTTTGATGTCCTTCATAGTGGGAACCGGCAGAGTCTATTACTTTTGCAGGAGAAAATATACAAAGCTTTACTATCCTGAAGTTGAAAAATAATACAATCCTGTGAAATTTAACAAATCTGATGTCAATAAGTAAATGTTGAAATTATTTATAGTGAGTTGATATTTGATAAGTTTAGTTTTTTGCATTTACAGGTCAAATTACAAAAAATAAGAATCTCATTAAAAAAAAATTAAAATCATAAAATTTCACTTACAAACAATCGAGATGCAATGCATGCTTTATTTTTATAATTGCTTTGTTTTATTCAGACACAGATATCATTCCTATATAGATTTATTAATTATAATAAACATACATTATGTGTAAAATTACGTTAAAATAACACACTCTAATTAACATCTGAAATGCAAAAGTAATTGGATCGAGTCCCACTGCCATATTAATTAATGCGTCTGAGTTAATTAATATGATTAACATTAATTAATCGATTCTGAGCTCATCATGTTGCATCAAATTAAATAATTTATAAAAATTAAAATAATAAATATGTTTACAATAATATTGTAAAACACACTTACTATAGTTTTAGTATTTCCAATAATATTTCATTTACTTTTGAATTTTAAAATCTAAGAAAAACATATTTTTTAAAATTAATTTTTACGCATTTATATCCGCAACTTCCGATAATACAAAGACATAAGAATCTATCAAAAAGAGTTAGTTAATAATAATTCAAATCAAGAAAAAAATAAATAAATAAAACTTTCAAGATAAGGAAATTTCTGTCATTAAAAGTCAGGTATGCAATCATGTGACGCCTGTCTCCCCATCTTGTGTAACCAAATCAGTCGAGGTTGAAATAAAAGCCCAAACTCCAGTAGAAGTAAAAACAAACATTGGTGCATGTCTAGGAAAATAAACTTAAATGGGAGCAAAGATGAAACATAACACCTTGTAATTTATGCTAATTACTTTCTAATATTAAAAAATTAAAATCTTCAATAAATTATAATTAAATTAAATTTTTTTTGACTGAGTTTGACTAGAAACATATCGAAAAGCTAGATTAAAGTGAAAATAGCAGTTTTTTAACACTAAATATTTACAAAAAAATTTTTTAATTTGGTGCCAGATTGACCGCAGGTGTGCAATTTATATTAGAATGAGCATGCATGTGATGGGTTTTAATTGGTTGGGACCAAATGCTTCATTGCATTTATTTATATGTTTCTTGTTGCTTGAATGTTGGAGGATTGCATGGAAACCTTTACTAGATACACTGATATTGGAAGCACACAACATGCAGAAAAGCTCCGAGTCAGACAACCTATGTCCCCAAGATGACACCACAAGACCATTTGAGTCAGTTTTAAGAAGCCAGCTCTCCCTAAGCATGCACTTTACCTTGCTTGTGGTTTACTTTAGGTTGTAGTTTCTGTCAAAATGAAAAATGAAGGACATTGTTAGAAAGCAGAAAACCATGGTGCATGCCAAATATATAAACACCCACTTAAAACTAAACTTTTGTCTTTGTCTACAGATTGTCTTTACAGAAGTTATTAATATTTAGGATACTAGTTTAAAATCTCATACTTTCTGGCATGAGGTTTGCTCAATCTTTAATTTTACAGAGTGCTAGAAAGTTACAAGATTTTAAATGAATGTCAATTGTTTTATTTAACAATAACACTAAAAATTAAATTTATTATCACTCAACAATTATTATTTTCAGTTTTTCTACGGTAGTCAAGAAAGAGTGATGTCATCATTTAAGCTAAAGAATAGTAGGAATGACTATTGGGAAAGGAAAGCTTGCTTAACAACTTACTTCATAAACTATTGGATTCTATACAATTTTCCATTGCTAAAACACGAGTTTCTATTGTTAGTATTAAATAAAATCTATTTCTTTCTTTTGTCCACTGCACTTAAATAAATAAAAATGCTAAAAATAATGCTGTACAAAAATCACTCTTAACGTCAAACCATAGGTATACTTAAGCCTTAGTGCAGTCTGATTGTATCAAAGTGCAGAAAGATCGGTATTTCACAAGAATACAAGCAAAGAGAACGCACATGCAAATTCCTATAGCATGTGAAGAGTAGCAAGCCTTGGGAAACTCCTCATTATGTTAGCCTATATACATGTACATGTGTAGATGGCAGTGCCTTATCATGTGGCACAAGTCACATGATAAGGCATATGGCAGTGTGCTGGTTGCTATTTTGCTCCTAAGCGCATTTACAAAAATAAATAAATAAATTCCACATGGGAATTTGAAAAAAAGTGAGAAAAGCGAGTCACTTTAAGCCCTGTAATAGTAGATTTTATACTACTGATAGCTCTTCTATACCTGTCAATGTAAAGTTTTCCAATAAAAAAATTTTGAGGGCAAAGTTTTTGATTGCAATGGGACCAAAAGGATTGAGTCAAGTCCTAATCAGAAAATCAAGTTTTTCTATCAATGCCCAGCAATATTTAAATGAATGTATATGACATCACATAATTCCTTATATTTGAAAATACTATTCTCAAGCAGAACATTTTCATACCAGATCAAGCAAGTTTCCATTATGCCAAAACTGTGCTGGATTATCTGTGATAAGAAAACATCACCTTTGTCAAGGACAACCCTGCAAAACTAACAGAATGTTTCATCCAATTCTTCATGCATGACTTCCTATGTAACTACATTAACAAAAGTAGTATATCTTTAGTACTTTTGTGGTGAAAAAGATGCAATGGACTTTCAACTCACCCTGTATATTAATAGTGTGACCAAATCCTTGCTCATGAGCCACATGCAGCTCTTACATGCCATCAATATGGCTCCTGAAAGATATCTGATCATTTTAAGGTAAAAGCAGAAATGAAATAAGCCTTGCAAAATATGCACATGTAATTCAACTGTCATGGCTCTTATTGACATTGACTAAGATAACTGACTTAAAATTTATATGTATATGTATGTTGGGTGGCCATCCAATATACATTAGTATTAGTAAGTTTATTATATTGTTTCTGTATTAATAATATTTTTGATATATAAAATGTTCTAAATTATATTAATATAAATACATATATAAGTATTAATGTATGTACAAAATTCATACCTTTTTCCACTAGGAGAATGCATACGTTCTCTTTTTTCTTGTTTTCCCCCAGACCAATCTGAATGTCGACTACTTCTCATGGAATATCTATCTTCTTCAAGATCATAAGGAATTCGTTGCATTTCATTGCCTAAAAAAATTATATATTGTTTATTAAAATGCTATGTATAAAGTTAATGGTTATTTAAATTACCATGTTTTCTCAATTCTGAGTAAACCAAACAATGAGTTTGAAATTCAATTTTAAGTTATTTTTACAAAGAGAAAAATTTTTAAATAATCAATTTTATTAAGATACTTGATTGCCTGCTGTTCTCTCAATTGGTTATATATTTCTTGGAACATAGCATAAAATTGCTAGTGAGAACTTATTACATAGGAATTCATTCTCATAAACATATAACTTTTATTTTATTCTAAGATGCAAAAAAGTACATCTTAGAATAAAATAAAAGTTATAAAAATTAATTTACAAATTATCTAAAATAACATTGAAATTAAAATTTATGCTTTATAACAATATCAAAGAAATCTCTAAACAATTGATGCTACATTAAAAATTGAATTAGTATAAATAATTCATTTTTTGAAAAACTTATATTAGTCAAGTTTAACCTTCTAAAGAGCAGGTGGGAGGTCATAAAATGACCCCAATGCCAGTTTTTTTATGAATATTTAACTAAAAATTTTTTAGCATTATCTTTTTTCTTTCTATCTGAGTTTTATATTGTTTTATAATGTGTTTTAAAATTTTGTTCTAAAAACGTACAGCATTTAAAAAAAATATATATATATATTTCAGAGTTAGGGACACTAATTGATCCAACATTGTTGTTAATGGTATAATTTTTTCAATGTTGTTTACTGCATATATTGGCATTCCAAGTTTATATGGGAACATCAACTTGAAAACATGTTAGAAAACGCAATTCATGTAATCATTTGAACTTAATTGTTTTGGTTAACATCTATTAGTTCTAAGTGTAACTCTATTGCATATTATTATTTCTTTATAATTTTTAAGTATTTTATTTTATTTTATTTCTTAATGTAAAATATTTTTCTTATGTATTATTAAATGTGTGTATAGCTAATTATTGTGTTTTATTTCACATTATAAGCAAATTAGAGCTTTTACAGTAAATGACTCCACTTGTAAATATGGCCATCCATATTTCAAAATTTTACTTGGTCGTTGGAAGGTTAAGATAGTTAAATAAATTTTTCCTCATAAAATCAATTAATGTAAGAAAATAAAAAATAATTGTATCTTAATTTTATATGATTTATTTTGAACTATGCCTAAACTTTCAGTTCCATTAAATAATTAAGATATTCTATTCACAAGTGTCTCTGATATATACATATATATCATCAGAATATATATATATATATATATATACATCACTGGGCCTTTTACTTGATGTTCAAAAGCACTTGGTCTTTACANTTATGTAATAATTGGATGTTAAGACATAAATAAAGTATTTTTCTAATTAAGAATTACTTAAATTTTTTATTCCTTTAAATTCTTATTTTCCTGACTGTTATATATAACAGAGGGAAAGTATGAGAATCGGTCAAAAAATGAACTCCCCAAGATTTTTACATTGACGGGACCTTGAAACAATGCAAAAGTGAAAAATTCTAGTTTTTTTTTTTTCTATGGATGTTAGTGTTTGTGTGGGGAAACACAATTTTGTTCACCCTTTTTAAAGCTTAATAACTCCAGTGCATTTTGTCAAAAATTTCTGAAACTTGGCAGGGAAGTTTGTTTATTTGTGAGATTGATGCTATTAAATTTTGGTGATTAAAGGTTGGGGTGGGGAGATAAAGAGGGTCATGTCTATCTTCAGTGAGGAGGACTTCATGATGATTTTACTTGTTATTAGCATTTACAACTTTTTATAAAACCCATCCCTGCCCTCAAAATTAAGCATTTTGCCATTTTATAATAATTAAAAATGGAAAAAGTTTTTAAATAAAATATCATAACAGATGGTACCACCAAAATTTTAAATGTTGCTGGGAAAGTTGAGCAACTTGTTGTTGGTTTATATATTTTAAACATTCATTCAGTTTCAGATGTGATATTTTGGTTTTGATATCAAACATTTCATTAAAATATATTCCTTTGTAAAAAAAAGTATGACATTAATATATTAATTATGATTAGTCAACTAAAAATTATCAGCATTACTGTGAATAAGGAGATCCTTTTTCACTGTAAGTTCCCATGAGTGACATTTTTTCTTTTGGTCCAGAACTTTTGCTATAAAAAAATTCAAAATTAAATTAAGTATCTGAACTATTAATTCATTTTATTTATGTTTAAATGTATTAAATATTTTTTTAAAATTTTAAAACATGAATTTTTCATTAATAAAATATTGTTAATTTATATACAGTTATGAGTAGGTTTTATATTATAATAAATATTATTTCTACAGAAGCATCCTAAAAAATTTAATTTTTATTGTTATATTAACACACAGAAAGTATTAAAAGAAGCAGTAATTCCAGACAAAACAAACACTCAAAGATCACTAGCAAAGATGAAGTATGGACAGTTATTGTGAAAGTTTGCTGAAAGGTTCTTCATTTTGGATAATGAAGTTTACTTCACCCTCTTGGAGTCAAGAATCAATGGTAATAGCAGGGTTATGGCAGTGGAAATAAGTGAGAAAAGAGAGTCCACGTCGAAAAAAAGCTAATAGTGTTAAAGTGAAGTGAAAGAGACATTATTAAAAAAAAAAAATACACACACACATTTTGTACCAATAACATTGCATATGATATTAGATTGATTATTAAGTGAACTGAAAAAATTAAATATAAAAATAATTAGGCTGAGTTTATACTCTAGAAAAGTGACCAGTAAGACTGCATTAAGCCAGAACAGGCCAGCATTAAGTTTTCATGTGCCCTGTACGGAGTACCCACCATTATACAGCAAAGGAAATGGAAGAGTAACATAACTACCAGAATGTGTCTTCATATAACATGCTAAATTTCAAATGACATTTATTTCAAGGTACATTTTTTAATTTCTTGTAAAAAAAATTTGTAATTAAAGATTTTCTTGTGTTTAAATTATGCTGCATTTCTGTACTTCTCTTCTTTTTTCCTCTTCATCACACTGAATTTTCTTTGCACCTTCCAATAGCCCTTGGGCAAGATGTATCTCTTCAACATTGTTTTTCTCAACAGCGTTTCATAGTCTATTAGTGGCTTCTTCAAACATTCTAGACCTTGTTTTCCTTTGTATTTCTTTTTTTCCTTCAGCTCAGCTTCAAGAGTATCAATTTTTTTTCTCTCCTGTTCAAGTGCTTTTATTTTATCCTTCTCTTCTTTTCTCTCCCTTCTTGTTCTTTTTTTCAGCTTTTCTTCTTCTTTCAGTTTACTTTACTTATCCAAAAAAGCCTTGTAAGTAGCTTTTGCATTTTGTAAGTACGCATTGTGGGCCAATCCAAGTAACTTCTTTGTCATTGGCACCAAAAAGGCCTTATTGTTGTATACACAAAGGCCATCTTTTACTATCAACAATAAATTCATAATTTGTTATGACATAGAGGCTCTCTCTTCTGAAAGAACCCATCTAGAAATGGAAATTCTCTTTCAACATCTGCATTGCCATGACTGAGAGCCAACAACACTGACTGCTTTAGTGACAGTTGGGTATTTTGGCATCCAAGCAGAATTCATCAGGTCAAATAAGTGCTTATAATCATGTTATTTTAAAGTGAATAACTTGTAAAGAATTCAAATTTAACCTAAAAATAATTTAATTTTTTCCATTGGTATATTTTAATAATTTTATAAAGTTTTATGACACCATGTCCCATATAATTTTTGTATTTTTTTTTAATTTTATGAACGTAAAAATGTGAGGTGACTGTAATATATAAATTAAAGAATTTTTGTTTATTAACTTGCATATAGATGGGCTAGATGCGTACATATCCAGCAGATGCATGGCATTTTTTTTTTTTTTATTGAATTTCTCAAAAATAAATAACAGTTGAACTGCAGGCTTTGTAGTATTCCTCATCTGATATGTTCTGAAATGATTCCCACAATAGTTTTCAAACTCATGACCTTTTTTTGGAGAAATTTTACAAAAACCAATTCCTTACCTGCAGTAAATTCTCTTGCAGTGTGAGAGCAATGCACTCTCGTGATTGCTATGTGCAACATTGAAATTTAATAAAATAACAATGTAGAATATTTAACCTTTACCACAATGCTATACATTCTATCTTTTTCTCCTGGTTTCAATGACAGAACCAATCCCAATTCATTTCAAATAAGTCATTGCAGCTGTTTTGACAATGTGATTTTCTTGCTTTGGTATTATTGCCCCATCTCCTGATCAGATTAATAAAAAGAAATTTAATACTTTTTTACAATTTTGTAACAATTAAAATTTATGTTCATTATGTAGCAATACTCAGTCATTGTGACCCAAACATTTATTTGGTAATTTTACAAATATTTTTTAAATAATTAAAAATAAAATTATAGAATTCATTACCGGCAATACTTGTTGTCAAATCTGAAAGAAAATATTCCCCGAGTGCAAGAAAACAATTTGTTAGTCATTTGACTCACAATTGACAGAAAAAGGAGTTTATGAAAACAAAGTAAGTAATAAAATGATTAGCAGTTTGATGTCCTTCATAGTGGGAACCGGCAGAGTCTATTACTTTTGCAGGAGAAAATATACAAAGCTTTACTATCCTGAAGTTGAAAAATAATACAATCCTGTGAAATTTAACAAATCTGATGTCAATAAGTAAATGTTGAAATTATTTATAGTGAGTTGATATTTGATAAGTTTAGTTTTTTGCATTTACAGGTCAAATTACAAAAAATAAGAATCTCATTAAAAAAAAATTAAAATCATAAAATTTCACTTACAAACAATCGAGATGCAATGCATGCTTTATTTTTATAATTGCTTTGTTTTATTCAGACACAGATATCATTCCTATATAGATTTATTAATTATAATAAACATACATTATGTGTAAAATTACGTTAAAATAACACACTCTAATTAACATCTGAAATGCAAAAGTAATTGGATCGAGTCCCACTGCCATATTAATTAATGCGTCTGAGTTAATTAATATGATTAACATTAATTAATCGATTCTGAGCTCATCATGTTGCATCAAATTAAATAATTTATAAAAATTAAAATAATAAATATGTTTACAATAATATTGTAAAACACACTTACTATAGTTTTAGTATTTCCAATAATATTTCATTTACTTTTGAATTTTAAAATCTAAGAAAAACATATTTTTTAAAATTAATTTTTACGCATTTATATCCGCAACTTCCGATAATACAAAGACATAAGAATCTATCAAAAAGAGTTAGTTAATAATAATTCAAATCAAGAAAAAAATAAATAAATAAAACTTTCAAGATAAGGAAATTTCTGTCATTAAAAGTCAGGTATGCAATCATGTGACGCCTGTCTCCCCATCTTGTGTAACCAAATCAGTCGAGGTTGAAATAAAAGCCCAAACTCCAGTAGAAGTAAAAACAAACATTGGTGCATGTCTAGGAAAATAAACTTAAATGGGAGCAAAGATGAAACATAACACCTTGTAATTTATGCTAATTACTTTCTAATATTAAAAAATTAAAATCTTCAATAAATTATAATTAAATTAAATTTTTTTTGACTGAGTTTGACTAGAAACATATCGAAAAGCTAGATTAAAGTGAAAATAGCAGTTTTTTAACACTAAATATTTACAAAAAAATTTTTTAATTTGGTGCCAGATTGACCGCAGGTGTGCAATTTATATTAGAATGAGCATGCATGTGATGGGTTTTAATTGGTTGGGACCAAATGCTTCATTGCATTTATTTATATGTTTCTTGTTGCTTGAATGTTGGAGGATTGCATGGAAACCTTTACTAGATACACTGATATTGGAAGCACACAACATGCAGAAAAGCTCCGAGTCAGACAACCTATGTCCCCAAGATGACACCACAAGACCATTTGAGTCAGTTTTAAGAAGCCAGCTCTCCCTAAGCATGCACTTTACCTTGCTTGTGGTTTACTTTAGGTTGTAGTTTCTGTCAAAATGAAAAATGAAGGACATTGTTAGAAAGCAGAAAACCATGGTGCATGCCAAATATATAAACACCCACTTAAAACTAAACTTTTGTCTTTGTCTACAGATTGTCTTTACAGAAGTTATTAATATTTAGGATACTAGTTTAAAATCTCATACTTTCTGGCATGAGGTTTGCTCAATCTTTAATTTTACAGAGTGCTAGAAAGTTACAAGATTTTAAATGAATGTCAATTGTTTTATTTAACAATAACACTAAAAATTAAATTTATTATCACTCAACAATTATTATTTTCAGTTTTTCTACGGTAGTCAAGAAAGAGTGATGTCATCATTTAAGCTAAAGAATAGTAGGAATGACTATTGGGAAAGGAAAGCTTGCTTAACAACTTACTTCATAAACTATTGGATTCTATACAATTTTCCATTGCTAAAACACGAGTTTCTATTGTTAGTATTAAATAAAATCTATTTCTTTCTTTTGTCCACTGCACTTAAATAAATAAAAATGCTAAAAATAATGCTGTACAAAAATCACTCTTAACGTCAAACCATAGGTATACTTAAGCCTTAGTGCAGTCTGATTGTATCAAAGTGCAGAAAGATCGGTATTTCACAAGAATACAAGCAAAGAGAACGCACATGCAAATTCCTATAGCATGTGAAGAGTAGCAAGCCTTGGGAAACTCCTCATTATGTTAGCCTATATACATGTACATGTGTAGATGGCAGTGCCTTATCATGTGGCACAAGTCACATGATAAGGCATATGGCAGTGTGCTGGTTGCTATTTTGCTCCTAAGCGCATTTACAAAAATAAATAAATAAATTCCACATGGGAATTTGAAAAAAAGTGAGAAAAGCGAGTCACTTTAAGCCCTGTAATAGTAGATTTTATACTACTGATAGCTCTTCTATACCTGTCAATGTAAAGTTTTCCAATAAAAAAATTTTGAGGGCAAAGTTTTTGATTGCAATGGGACCAAAAGGATTGAGTCAAGTCCTAATCAGAAAATCAAGTTTTTCTATCAATGCCCAGCAATATTTAAATGAATGTATATGACATCACATAATTCCTTATATTTGAAAATACTATTCTCAAGCAGAACATTTTCATACCAGATCAAGCAAGTTTCCATTATGCCAAAACTGTGCTGGATTATCTGTGATAAGAAAACATCACCTTTGTCAAGGACAACCCTGCAAAACTAACAGAATGTTTCATCCAATTCTTCATGCATGACTTCCTATGTAACTACATTAACAAAAGTAGTATATCTTTAGTACTTTTGTGGTGAAAAAGATGCAATGGACTTTCAACTCACCCTGTATATTAATAGTGTGACCAAATCCTTGCTCATGAGCCACATGCAGCTCTTACATGCCATCAATATGGCTCCTGAAAGATATCTGATCATTTTAAGGTAAAAGCAGAAATGAAATAAGCCTTGCAAAATATGCACATGTAATTCAACTGTCATGGCTCTTATTGACATTGACTAAGATAACTGACTTAAAATTTATATGTATATGTATGTTGGGTGGCCATCCAATATACATTAGTATTAGTAAGTTTATTATATTGTTTCTGTATTAATAATATTTTTGATATATAAAATGTTCTAAATTATATTAATATAAATACATATATAAGTATTAATGTATGTACAAAATTCATACCTTTTTCCACTAGGAGAATGCATACGTTCTCTTTTTTCTTGTTTTCCCCCAGACCAATCTGAATGTCGACTACTTCTCATGGAATATCTATCTTCTTCAAGATCATAAGGAATTCGTTGCATTTCATTGCCTAAAAAAATTATATATTGTTTATTAAAATGCTATGTATAAAGTTAATGGTTATTTAAATTACCATGTTTTCTCAATTCTGAGTAAACCAAACAATGAGTTTGAAATTCAATTTTAAGTTATTTTTACAAAGAGAAAAATTTTTAAATAATCAATTTTATTAAGATACTTGATTGCCTGCTGTTCTCTCAATTGGTTATATATTTCTTGGAACATAGCATAAAATTGCTAGTGAGAACTTATTACATAGGAATTCATTCTCATAAACATATAACTTTTATTTTATTCTAAGATGCAAAAAAGTACATCTTAGAATAAAATAAAAGTTATAAAAATTAATTTACAAATTATCTAAAATAACATTGAAATTAAAATTTATGCTTTATAACAATATCAAAGAAATCTCTAAACAATTGATGCTACATTAAAAATTGAATTAGTATAAATAATTCATTTTTTGAAAAACTTATATTAGTCAAGTTTAACCTTCTAAAGAGCAGGTGGGAGGTCATAAAATGACCCCAATGCCAGTTTTTTTATGAATATTTAACTAAAAATTTTTTAGCATTATCTTTTTTCTTTCTATCTGAGTTTTATATTGTTTTATAATGTGTTTTAAAATTTTGTTCTAAAAACGTACAGCATTTAAAAAAAATATATATATATATTTCAGAGTTAGGGACACTAATTGATCCAACATTGTTGTTAATGGTATAATTTTTTCAATGTTGTTTACTGCATATATTGGCATTCCAAGTTTATATGGGAACATCAACTTGAAAACATGTTAGAAAACGCAATTCATGTAATCATTTGAACTTAATTGTTTTGGTTAACATCTATTAGTTCTAAGTGTAACTCTATTGCATATTATTATTTCTTTATAATTTTTAAGTATTTTATTTTATTTTATTTCTTAATGTAAAATATTTTTCTTATGTATTATTAAATGTGTGTATAGCTAATTATTGTGTTTTATTTCACATTATAAGCAAATTAGAGCTTTTACAGTAAATGACTCCACTTGTAAATATGGCCATCCATATTTCAAAATTTTACTTGGTCGTTGGAAGGTTAAGATAGTTAAATAAATTTTTCCTCATAAAATCAATTAATGTAAGAAAATAAAAAATAATTGTATCTTAATTTTATATGATTTATTTTGAACTATGCCTAAACTTTCAGTTCCATTAAATAATTAAGATATTCTATTCACAAGTGTCTCTGATATATACATATATATCATCAGAATATATATATATATATATATATACATCACTGGGCCTTTTACTTGATGTTCAAAAGCACTTGGTCTTTACATATTTTAGTTTGTTTTTTCCTTCATTATAAGAATTTTTGTTATATTAGTATTTTAATGAAGATTTTTTANCTAATAATAAAAATTTTAATTACATATAGAATATTTTAAAAAATAATTATATTATGAATTTTATTTAATAAATAAGATTGTTTATTACTCATAACAGGCAAGGAACTTTCAACAATTCCACCATAACTTTCCCAACTATCTCGATGTGGTGCACGATTCCTGTTCCAACGATCTTCTAAAGGTAAATGTTCATCCATAGGGATATCTTGAACATAACCTAAATTAAATAAAGTTTTGTAATCAATGATAAATGCAAAATATTAAAATATTGTGTAGAAAGATTGTTATTTATTTGTGAAAATTGAAAAAAATGTGATTTTTTGAAAATATCCTGTTCATAAATAGGAACCTGTACTCAAAATACTTCTTTAAATAAACAAATAGAAGATTTTTTAAATTGAAATATATTTCATTTTACAAAGTAGACAATAAATATAACATATTTCTGTATTTGAAAATTTTACATTAATTAATGAAGAAGAAGAAATTTATACAAAGTTTTTTATAACATATATTGAAGTGGTACCATACTTAAGTGCCACTTATTGTATGTAATCATTTTGGGACTAGCCTACACCAATAACAATAACAGATCTGTAACGTTTGTAGTGAAAGTAATTAGACTAAAATTAGTAGAAATTTTAGTTTTATTGAATCAGATAATTTAAAAGCATGTTAAAACAATTAATTGTTTTAACATAATTAATGTTAAAACAATTAAATAAATTTAATAATTAACATTGCCAAATAGTCTGTTGGATTTTATCAGACTATATTTTAAGCCTACTTAATAATCAGAATCAAAGCAATTTGTCTAGAGCAGGGGTCGCCAAACTTTTTTACTTTTTTAACCGTCGACCCCCAACAACTTTCCAAAACCTCACATTGACCTCCACTGTAAAGTTTTATTATAAGTGCAAGAGCAAAAAAAAAAAAAAAATGAAAGAAAGAAACGATTTTACTATGCATTTCCTTTAATTTTACATACTTTAAACTTATTTGTAACTCACAATCAGTGAGACGGGTGAGCTTGATGTTCCATCACAAGATTAGCAATATTTGGGTCAAAATTTGTTAGCTTTTCTCTTAAAAAAAAAAAAAAGGTTTTTTCAGAGCATAATTTTGAAAATTAAGCAGGCATTAAGGGGCAGCTAGTGAGCAGTGGTTGGGTCACTAGTAAAACAGTAGCAACTGAAACTTGGTTAGAAACTTTTAGTAGTTACTTTTATTTGCTTTATAGAACGCTTTACAGTATTTATGTGGAATACTAAAATTAAATGAACAGCGTCTAAAAATAACTATAGAGTTGCTAGTCAGCTTACTGAGAATACAAGCTTATAAATGCTATGAATTCTTGATGTGCTATGTAAGTAAGAACTGGAGCACAAACTCGGCAATTTCTGTCCGTCCTGTGTGACTTGATCCGTAGCCATTTTACATGTTGACAGGTAGCTGTATTATTAAATTCATTGAAACAATAATATGTATAGTTAAATTTGTGATTTTTAGTTTCAATTTTTCCATCTACCCCCCCAATCAACACCCTAGCCGCATCGACCCCCCCAATAACGTTACAACGACCCCTGGGGGTTGATATCGACCACTTTGGCGACCCATGGTCTCGAGGAAGGCATTTAAGCCACCATATCTTGATACATTTAATAATTAGAAATTTAATTTAGATTGAAAATCTGGAAGACAGTTTGGCAATGTTAAAGTATCAGGTTGTGGTAATTCATATTCAAGGATATAGCCAGAAATTTCTGTGTGTGGGTGACCTGCATGGCTGATGGATTGAGTAGACCTAGCATAGGTTGGTAATGCAGCTCATTGCATGTCATATACAAGCCATATGTAAACCAATATAATTTACACAAGACAATGCTGAATTAAAAAAGTAGAGATTGAACAAGAACAAGTATTGAATTTTATTCTTTACCTCATGATTGTTCATATAACTTAGTATTTGAGTCTGTTTTTCTGTTTCATCCAATCGTCAAGTGCTTGTGATATTCTTTTTTTTTTTACATTGTTTACTTTTAAACTTGACTGGAGTGGCAGTGGTGGCTGCAGAGAGTGAGGGTTGAAGAGCATTAGTTGGGAAATGCTATCTCTTGTGGCTATATCCCTATATATTTAATAATTACCTTAAAAGTCTCTCAATTATAATAACAATTAATTTAACAGTTCACACAGTGTTATTTGCTGACTATTTTTGGCAATATTTCATTAACAAAATGCTTATATTCATAATGTTCTCAAAACTCAAAACTATATGTACTGTATGCCACAACCAAGTTTTCAATGCTCAGATGCAAGCAGCTCTGTGAGTACTCCGAGTTCAATTTCTCTTGCAAATCATGTATTCATTTTTCCTGCTGTAATTTCAATATTTATTCTCTTTTTTAAAATCTTGCATAAAAACTGACTGTGAAAGTTTTACCTGTGCAGCAGCATTACAATGACTTATTTTTAGCTACTGAGCACAACATTCTAAAATTTCAAGTTTATCTTTGAAGGATAAATCTGCACTTTTATTTGCATGTTCCATTATACAGTATTAATTAAGAGGTACTGTACAATATGGTGCTATACTTTGTGATCTTCACTATGGTTTAGTTTGTCTTCATTTATAGACTAATTGTTTACTGTTAAACAATTAGTCTATAAATGAAGTAACAAGAAACTAAAATTAAACAACAGTATTGTATGCAAGGTTGAAACAAATGTTTAACATATTAAGAGTAAACATCATTTATGATTAAGTGATTTCATTTACATTGATTCTGATCATTCTGCTAAGACTTTTATTGAAACAACATAGCTTGTAACCACTATTAACTGTCTAAATAAATTCAAACTTATCAATTTTATTATTTATTTTATTTTATTTATATTTATTTTTATTTATGTTATTTATGTTTTGGAACATGTTTATTGTGATAATGTTAAATGAATGATAACAATATCTGCAATTACAACAAATGACACCTACTGACATTAAAATTAATAAATTAAATCATAGATCTAATATTTAGTTTTCTTAATATTCTTTTATATAGGGTGTAACAGAAATGTGTGTAAAGAAAGGGAGGTATTGTAGAGAGGTCAATTTTGAATCAAAAATTCTAGTGCTGTTTTTTGATTTTGAAGTGTTCTTTTTGAGTTATAAGCAATTAAAAAACTTTGACATCATTTTCTGTTTGAGAAAACAATATCTGATATATGAATATATCTGTTGTTAATTGCATGTTAGTTTGATACACCATCAATTATTATCTGCAATATTTAATTTTTTATTTGAATTTTGACCCTTTTTTGTAACAATACAAGCTTTTATAATTAAATGATTTGTTACTTTCAAATAAATCAATAATGTTCAGTAGCTTACTAATGAATAATACATCCTTTATAGCCTATAATATTACAAAAAAAGGGTCAAAATTGAATTAATAAATTAATATTGCAAATAATAAATAAATGGCATCAAACTCACATGCAATTATCAACAGATATCTTCATATATCAGATGTCATTTTCACCAAACAGAAAATGATGTCACGTTTAATTACCTATAACTCAAAAAGAATACTTCAAATAAAACAAATGGCAAAAAAAAACAACTCAAAATTAACCTTTAAATTTTTTACACACAATTCTGTTACAGCCTGAATTTAATATGTTTTTCAAGTTTTAACATATTCTTTTGTGACATGTAAAATCTAAAAAATTTAAAAACAAAAGTAACCTGTTAATAAAATATTTAATGCTTCAATTTTGTAGTAACTGTTCCATATAAATTTTATCATCACTTTATTTTGCTTTAAGTTACTAGTAGTGAATCATACTACAGTGGGTGATCGGTTAACGAACATAATCCGTTCCAAGACTTTGTTCGTTATCCGAATTGTTCGTTAACCGATTATCGATTTACCATAGGTTTCTATGGGAATTTGATTAATTCATTCTGGAGACCTCCAAAAAATATAGACTATACTTTCTTACTACGTTTACTTATATGTAATAATAAAAATACATATATACACGGTCTTGCATTTTTATTAGTCATGTTTTTTCCATTAATTAATTAAAGAATCTGTCCAATGTCGATTGCTTTTCTGTCTTCTTTATGATTTTTCAGAAGTAATTAATAGCATTGTAATTGTAGAAAACCCTAGGCCTATTAACCTCAACCTGGTTTGGATGCCATTTTAAGACCGTTGTTCTGTCAGAACAACGTCCTCCCACTTCTTTAAAAGATCTTTAATAGCAGATATTGGCATAAATCCGCATTTTCATAAGAAAATGTAAAAGAATTGTTTCTGTCAGAAATATAAAAAGCTGGAATTACAAGGGAGAGTTTCAAAGTTTGGGAGAATACTATCCTATCAGTATATACTGGGTAGAATGTTGATGTTGACGTCTCCCGCGCTCCGAAAAGTTTTGAATTGTTGCCTGAAGACAAAGGAAGACCAATTGGTATTCGTTATTTTACATCTCTTCTTTTTGTGTTTGTTCAGTCAAGTGTTCGTTATCCGAACATGTGTTCGTTGTCCGATCGTAAAAATCTTTTGCGAAAGTGTTCGTTATCCGATCACCCACTGTATTATAAATTGTATTTAATATTTAATAAATATTTGAAAAATTTCAATTAGTTTTAATTATTAAGAAAAATAAAGATACAAATTATACAATAAAAAAAATAAAGATATATTTACTATCTAATCTGTTATTCATTGAATGAATGTCTTTTCCAATATAATTTCCATAACGATCAAGTGATTGGCTCATTTCTCTGCGATATCTTGAATCTCTGTACTGTTCTGGACTATAAGCAATATTTCTACAAACATCTGTTCCACGTTCACTCCTTATATTATACCTATCTTCTAAATATCCTCCATCACCCATTCCTTTATTTCCATACATATATTCATGTTCTCTCCCTCCAGAAACATCTCTATCGTATCTTCGGCTTCTTACAAGAGGAGGCACTGACATTTCTACACCTCGAATCATTGAATGACCATGATAAGGAGATTGTGATCTTTAAAAGATGAAAATATTTTCTTATTAAATTATAATATGTTATCCTATAAGCAATTTATAGAACTATTAATAACTTTCTAACCTAGTAGGTGAGGACACTTTTAATTTTTCAGATCTATTTTCATCTCTTATACCAGTTCGACTTTTATCTCTCTCCCTCTTTCGACCTCTTTCAACGCCTCTTTCTTTTTCTGGTCGATCTGATGAAGTAGTAAGATGATGTCTTGTATCTGGTTGTGTTCTTGAATCTTGGATACGATGAGTTGTTTTTCCATAAACCATTTTGTTTTGCTAAATTAATAATACTGTATATTAAAAAAAGAAATCAACAATTATAAGAATATTTTTGAAATTAAACTGTCTACAGTAGCAGCCATGAAAATTGCATCACCTATATTATATATAAAAAAACATCCAATAGATGTATAAATTAACATATTTAAGCTATAACTGCAAATTATAATGATAATATATGTAGTACAGAGAAGAATAAACTAAAAATACCATTAATTCATATGTCTTTATGTCCTTATTTTATACAGTTTATTTTATAAATGTCTACTAGGACAGATTGTATTAATAGGTCCTATTGTACTGGTGTTCGGTTTCTGCAACTGAGTAAAACTTATTCAGAGAAATTTATTCAGAAAAACTTATTCAGAGAAAAATTTATTTTCTCTGAATAAGTTTTACTCAGTTGCAGAAACCAAACACCAGTACAATAGGACCTATTAATACAATCTGTCCTAGTAGGCATTTATAAAATAAACTGTAAAAATACCATTTATTACCATTTTAAATGAGAATATTTCTTGAATTATATCACTTTATAATTAATGCCTTATTGTATATACAAACTGCAATTTATAAATTTAATTACTTAAACAAATTAGTTTTATATCAATAAAATGTTGGGGTTTAAATCTTGTCATTGTCATGCAGAACTGTATAACCCTTTTGTTCTTATATATAGGCAAAGGGTCTTAGAGAATGTCTCTTTTCTTTTACAGTTTGGAAGTACCAGTAATGTTGGAAAGAGCTGTGTAGCTACTGTATGTATGTTATATGTCTTTGTGTATACCCATATTAGTCAATTCAGTTAGATTACATAATTTTAATGGAGATCGAAGTACAGAACCCAACTTAGTATTACTAAGTTTTTAAAAACATAAAATATAGTTTCTCTTCTGAAAACATCTATGATAAAATAGAATATTCAGTAAATTATTCATATAATAAACTGAATACATTTTAAATTTATTAACAATGCTATGGAAAATGTTGAATGTAATAATGATATTTAATGATAATTTTATCTCTTTTTATACATCTGTTGCATTTATGAGCTTATCCAGCTACATCTTTTGTGTCTTCAATGGTATGTGATAATTAACATTTCACTAATTTTTGGACAATATATCATTCAAGTTAAGCTGAATATAATTTTGTTACAACATATTCATAAATTGTTACAAGTTTCCAATTTATACTTTTGACATTAATAAAAAGGTTATTAAATTATTTTTAATGAAGTTCAGATGTAACAGAAATGAATACTTTTGACATTATTTATACTTTTGACATTAATAAAAAGGTTATTAAATTATTTTTAATGAAGTTCAGATGTAACAGAAATGAATACTGTATTTTGTATAAACATGTTTCATCACATTTGAATTACTTTATACGAATATAAACTATATTATGTTCAAAAATGTATATATAATTTATTTGTTATTATACTCAATGTTATAAATGAGTTATTTGAAAAATGAAATGGTTATAGAAATTTGTTATAATAAAATTTTTCTAAATTTCAATCAAATAATATAATCAAGTAACATGATGAACCTTCATTATTTTTGTCGTCAACCCTTACTGATTAACATAAGCAATTATTAAATTATAAACATTTACATGTAAACAATCAACCCCAAATTAAAAATATGACACTTAGCAGTGAGATAAAAAAGTTCCTGTGTCAAAAATGTCACAAGATTAAGCAATAACAAAATTTTAATTATTTAAATGATAAAATTTAATAAAAGAATAATTTTAACAACATTTGAGATTTAAAAAAGACTAATTAAATATTGTCTTAAGTTTTTATTTAACAGAAAATCTTTAAATAAAATTGAATGTTAAAAAATGAAGTAAAATAAAATTAATAGGAGTTAAGAATATTTGTAATAAATTCAGAAAGATGCAATACCAATAAGTTAAAAGTCAGAAATTAAAGTTTGAGATGTTTAAATAATAACAATATATTCAAAATTTATACAATTATCTAACAAAAAACAGAACATTAACCTAGATGAAATTATAATCTAATTTATTAACAAAAATAATTTTAATAAAAATTTTGAACTTATCAATATGATATATTTTATTTTTTTAATATTGAAAATAACTACCTCCTCATTATTCCAGTATTCATTTACATTATTAGATCTGTATTTAGTTGTATTTTTAAAGTCCTTATTATTTCCTTTTGTTTTTCTAATTTCAGGAGATGGTGCTCTTTGGACTGGTTCTTTTTTATTATTATAGTTTTCAGAGAGTATTGCATCTCTAGTAGATTTACATCTACTTAGAGATTCGCTTCTAGAATTCTTTTTCCGCTGAACATCATCAACTATTCTTTTTCTTTCATGTTCTCTTGAATCTTTATCTTTCACTGGTGAAACAGAACGTCGTCTTTGCTCGGTGATATTCCTATTATTTGAATCACTAGGAAATGATTTTCTATCTGATTTATACATTGCAGGTTCTTCTAATTTTTCTTTGACTGGAATAGAATCTCTATGACTAGACAGATCTCTTTTTTTTACGGGCTGTTTCTTTCTTTCATTAATGTGTCGCAATGGTGAATGTTTATTATAGTTGTCATCAGCAGAAAATTTTTGTTCAGATCCATGCCAAAGTGAATCTTTAGATACTGGTCTTTTTTCGGATGATTTATCTCCTTCAGGTGAAGAACCAAAAGTCCTTCTACTTTCGTGTGAAGACATATTTGAAGATTTAGTAGGATGAGCTCTACTTGGAATAGCATGTACAGATGATTCACTAGACTTTGATTGAATTTTATCATTATTTACTGGTATTTTATGCTTCTTTGGATATTGAAAATATGGTGCTACAGCACTTCTATTGGGACTGCTTAAAGGTGGAGGAGTTGGAGCATGTGTACCTCTATAATTTGCCTAGAAAGAATAATTAAAATATGATATTAAAAACATACAGATAATAAATTAAGAATTTTAACAATAATAAATACTTGAGATAATGTATTTTTCAAATACTTTATAAAGTTTTTTCTATAATAATAATATTTAAGAAAAGCTTTACAATTTTTTATCAAATTTTATTGAAAAGTATATATATTTTTTACTTAATCCAGAATATTAGAGAATTTGAAAAAATATACTTTTTAAATAAACTTTGTCTTATAGCCCTATAATTTGGCAGATTGTCTGACTTTAATCAAAAATCAGGTTTGTAGAGTTGTTGTTTATATAAAATAAATTTATTTAAAGTTATTTAGATTAATGTTTTGTTTTGAATTGATGTAAAAACATCTATCTAGATATACCAAAACAAATTTAGTAATGCTATTACTTTTTTTTTTAGTTTTATTAATTGATGTTTTCAGCTAAAATATATCTGTTTTAGATATACAAAATTTCTATAATCTTATTTATGTTATTTTTCAAATTTACAGGGTGTTTCCCTCAAATCTCTATAGTTTTAAACTCTTTTGTAAGATCCATTTGTGCAGGTATATGAATGAAATGTATCAGAAAATGTTGGTCAATACTCCAAATTTCATGTGCATATGCCTGAAAGGACTATATCATTGCCACTCAGCCCAGAGTGCTGGATTAATCAAAGCAGCTCATTCTTTGGCTTGCCCAATCACTTGATATCTTGATTTTTTGGACATTTCTCTTTGGGATATGTCAAAGATTGCATATGTGCTACAAAAGTGCCAGACATGGGAGCCATGTATACTACAATCATGGATGTGACTAACAGTGTGACTTCTGACATTTTGGCCCAGACACAGTCTGAAATCAAGTACAAAGTGGATATCATAAGTCCTAAGTCATAAGCATTTAATGTATTGATTTAATGTAAGTAACTTTTTCAGATGCACTTTCTAATATTCCAGAATTAATCAACAAAACTAAGAAGGTTTGAGAAGAATAATCTGTATATATTTTATTCATATAAATATTATCATTCACAGGACTCACATAAATATTATTATTTTATGTATGTGAAGGACAATTTTTCAATGTAATGGTTTTAAATAATGTAATAGTAGGAAAAAATATAATTTTGGATAGAATATGAATTATATTTTTTATAGAACCAACAAAAATTAATTTTTTTTAATATTAAATACAGATTAATATTGAATTAATGTATATTTAATAAACATAAATAAATAAAATGTTCATTAAATAAAAAATTAAATAAAAATAAATTTTGATAACTTTAGTAATGAAATATTTAAAGTAAAATAAATAATACTGAATTAATTTATTGTTCTAATCTATAACAGCATCACTATTCTTTTTATACAATTTGTAATGAAAAATTTGGAATTATAAAGTTCAATTAAATTTCAAAAGATATCAAAAAAGTTGTTTTATATTTGAAGTTCTAATTAAGTGAAAAGAGTTTCATTTTAATTATTAATTATGAGTTTCATGTTAATTATTAATTATGAGTATCATGTTAATACAGAATAATTAAGCTTACAGAAAATATATTAAATTTACATTGTTTCATTTGTAAATATTTGATGAAAAAAGGTTTGGAATTATACAGTAAANAAAGTTATTTAGATTAATGTTTTGTTTTGAATTGATGTAAAAACATCTATCTAGATATACCAAAACAAATTTAGTAATGCTATTACTTTTTTTTTTAGTTTTATTAATTGATGTTTTCAGCTAAAATATATCTGTTTTAGATATACAAAATTTCTATAATCTTATTTATGTTATTTTTCAAATTTACAGGGTGTTTCCCTCAAATCTCTATAGTTTTAAACTCTTTTGTAAGATCCATTTGTGCAGGTATATGAATGAAATGTATCAGAAAATGTTGGTCAATACTCCAAATTTCATGTGCATATGCCTGAAAGGACTATATCATTGCCACTCAGCCCAGAGTGCTGGATTAATCAAAGCAGCTCATTCTTTGGCTTGCCCAATCACTTGATATCTTGATTTTTTGGACATTTCTCTTTGGGATATGTCAAAGATTGCATATGTGCTACAAAAGTGCCAGACATGGGAGCCATGTATACTACAATCATGGATGTGACTAACAGTGTGACTTCTGACATGTTGGCCCAGACACAGTCTGAAATCAAGTACAAAGTGGATATCATAAGTCCTAAGTCATAAGCATTTAATGTATTGATTTAATGTAAGTAACTTTTTCAGATGCACTTTCTAATATTCCAGAATTAATCAACAAAACTAAGAAGGTTTGAGAAGAATACTAAATTTCAATCAAATAATATAATCAAGTAACATGATGAACCTTCATTATTTTTGTCGTCAACCCTTACTGATTAACATAAGCAATTATTAAATTATAAACATTTACATGTAAACAATCAACCCCAAATTAAAAATATGACACTTAGCAGTGAGATAAAAAAGTTCCTGTGTCAAAAATGTCACAAGATTAAGCAATAACAAAATTTTAATTATTTAAATGATAAAATTTAATAAAAGAATAATTTTAACAACATTTGAGATTTAAAAAAGACTAATTAAATATTGTCTTAAGTTTTTATTTAACAGAAATTTTACAATCTTTAAATAAAATTGAATGTTAAAAAATGAAGTAAAATAAAATTAATAGGAGTTAAGAATATTTGTAATAAATTCAGAAAGATGCAATACCAATAAGTTAAAAGTCAGAAATTAAAGTTTGAGATGTTTAAATAATAACAATATATTCAAAATTTATACAATTATCTAACAAAAAACAGAACATTAACCTAGATGAAATTATAATCTAATTTATTAACAAAAATAATTTTAATAAAAATTTTGAACTTATCAATATGATATATTTTATTTTTTTAATATTGAAAATAACTACCTCCTCATTATTCCAGTATTCATTTACATTATTAGATCTGTATTTAGTTGTATTTTTAAAGTCCTTATTATTTCCTTTTGTTTTTCTAATTTCAGGAGATGGTGCTCTTTGGACTGGTTCTTTTTTATTATTATAGTTTTCAGAGAGTATTGCATCTCTAGTAGATTTACATCTACTTAGAGATTCGCTTCTAGAATTCTTTTTCCGCTGAACATCATCAACTATTCTTTTTCTTTCATGTTCTCTTGAATCTTTATCTTTCACTGGTGAAACAGAACGTCGTCTTTGCTCGGTGATATTCCTATTATTTGAATCACTAGGAAATGATTTTCTATCTGATTTATACATTGCAGGTTCTTCTAATTTTTCTTTGACTGGAATAGAATCTCTATGACTAGACAGATCTCTTTTTTTTACGGGCTGTTTCTTTCTTTCATTAATGTGTCGCAATGGTGAATGTTTATTATAGTTGTCATCAGCAGAAAATTTTTGTTCAGATCCATGCCAAAGTGAATCTTTAGATACTGGTCTTTTTTCGGATGATTTATCTCCTTCAGGTGAAGAACCAAAAGTCCTTCTACTTTCGTGTGAAGACATATTTGAAGATTTAGTAGGATGAGCTCTACTTGGAATAGCATGTACAGATGATTCACTAGACTTTGATTGAATTTTATCATTATTTACTGGTATTTTATGCTTCTTTGGATATTGAAAATATGGTGCTACAGCACTTCTATTGGGACTGCTTAAAGGTGGAGGAGTTGGAGCATGTGTACCTCTATAATTTGCCTAGAAAGAATAATTAAAATATGATATTAAAAACATACAGATAATAAATTAAGAATTTTAACAATAATAAATACTTGAGATAATGTATTTTTCAAATACTTTATAAAGTTTTTTCTATAATAATAATATTTAAGAAAAGCTTTACAATTTTTTATCAAATTTTATTGAAAAGTATATATATTTTTTACTTAATCCAGAATATTAGAGAATTTGAAAAAATATACTTTTTAAATAAACTTTGTCTTATAGCCCTATAATTTGGCAGATTGTCTGACTTTAATCAAAAATCAGGTTTGTAGAGTTGTTGTTTATATAAAATAAATTTATTTAAAGTTATTTAGATTAATGTTTTGTTTTGAATTGATGTAAAAACATCTATCTAGATATACCAAAACAAATTTAGTAATGCTATTACTTTTTTTTTTAGTTTTATTAATTGATGTTTTCAGCTAAAATATATCTGTTTTAGATATACAAAATTTCTATAATCTTATTTATGTTATTTTTCAAATTTACAGGGTGTTTCCCTCAAATCTCTATAGTTTTAAACTCTTTTGTAAGATCCATTTGTGCAGGTATATGAATGAAATGTATCAGAAAATGTTGGTCAATACTCCAAATTTCATGTGCATATGCCTGAAAGGACTATATCATTGCCACTCAGCCCAGAGTGCTGGATTAATCAAAGCAGCTCATTCTTTGGCTTGCCCAATCACTTGATATCTTGATTTTTTGGACATTTCTCTTTGGGATATGTCAAAGATTGCATATGTGCTACAAAAGTGCCAGACATGGGAGCCATGTATACTACAATCATGGATGTGACTAACAGTGTGACTTCTGACATTTTGGCCCAGACACAGTCTGAAATCAAGTACAAAGTGGATATCATAAGTCCTAAGTCATAAGCATTTAATGTATTGATTTAATGTAAGTAACTTTTTCAGATGCACTTTCTAATATTCCAGAATTAATCAACAAAACTAAGAAGGTTTGAGAAGAATAATCTGTATATATTTTATTCATATAAATATTATCATTCACAGGACTCACATAAATATTATTATTTTATGTATGTGAAGGACAATTTTTCAATGTAATGGTTTTAAATAATGTAATAGTAGGAAAAAATATAATTTTGGATAGAATATGAATTATATTTTTTATAGAACCAACAAAAATTAATTTTTTTTAATATTAAATACAGATTAATATTGAATTAATGTATATTTAATAAACATAAATAAATAAAATGTTCATTAAATAAAAAATTAAATAAAAATAAATTTTGATAACTTTAGTAATGAAATATTTAAAGTAAAATAAATAATACTGAATTAATTTATTGTTCTAATCTATAACAGCATCACTATTCTTTTTATACAATTTGTAATGAAAAATTTGGAATTATAAAGTTCAATTAAATTTCAAAAGATATCAAAAAAGTTGTTTTATATTTGAAGTTCTAATTAAGTGAAAAGAGTTTCATTTTAATTATTAATTATGAGTTTCATGTTAATTATTAATTATGAGTATCATGTTAATACAGAATAATTAAGCTTACAGAAAATATATTAAATTTACATTGTTTCATTTGTAAATATTTGATGAAAAAAGGTTTGGAATTATACAGTAAAAAGCTATTTATATTTTGTTTGAACACCTTATGGTTTTCACATAGTTTAAATTCTTCTTGATATTGATTCTATAAATGTTTTTGCATATATTGATTTCAATTTTATACCAAGAATTCAGTGTGAATTATTTAAACTCATTTTTATTTATTTCATGTTAGTGACTGGCAAACTCCTTGATGCACATCATAAATTTTGATAAAATTACTGGATCTACCAAATATTCACATAAAGAGTCTTGATTTAAATTTATTTCTCATAAAAATGACTTTATTGCTCAATTCTATAACATAACGTACATCAACCTGCCCATAATCTACTCAGGTCTAAATTGATTCTCAAATACTGGAAAACATCAATATTTCCAGAAACTAATTCAAATAATAGTATTCTTATAAACCTTTTTACTCATTCATTCACATTTGTTTTGGTATACTCTGAAATATTTTTTATTATAAAATGAAAATTTATAATACTTTGTACTTACTTCATCTTTTGAAATTAAATCTCTTCTTTTTTTATGTCTCTTACTTCTTGATCTAATACCTTTATTTTCTAAACTTGAATTTAATGTCCTACAAATAAAAATTACTCAATAATTTAAAATATTTCAGTACAATATCATTTTGTTAATTTAAAACTTTATACATTTTACTAAATTCTACAATGAGCAATACAAAACCTTCCTCACTTATTTCTAGCTGTTTATACACGAATACTAACGTTTTCGGCCTTCTTAATAGGCCTTCTTCAGGTACACTGTGATCTGTTAGAGTGTCGGTTGGTAGAAGTTTAAACACTGCCAATGTTTACCTAGGCATTGTCTTNCAATACAAAACCTTCCTCACTTATTTCTAGCTGTTTATACACGAATACTAACGTTTTCGGCCTTCTTAATAGGCCTTCTTCAGGTACACTGTGATCTGTTAGAGTGTCGGTTGGTAGAAGTTTAAACACTGCCAATGTTTACCTAGGCATTGTCTTACCAGTGACGTCATCATTGATGATAGGTATAGACGATACTGAGGGCGAAAAATTCTTTATTTTGGTAAAAAAAGAAAGGTGTGCAGATAGTACATGATGGGATAATCGCTAAAGTTGGGGAATAAATTGTAAAGTAAGCGCGCTACGTAAAGAAGATGCACTATCACGATAGGGGGTAAATGAGGAGTGACGTCATAGTTGACACCGTAAATAGTTAACTTTACATTAAGAAGAGGCGTGTGAATGACCATAAATGGGAAGGGGCTACGTTTGGAAAGCAGAATTGGAAAACAAACGCGACAAGAGTGCAAATGGTTGCATGTGGCGAGGGTGGGTTGGTCGATTGAGGAAGGTTTCGTATTGATCATCTTAAAATAGTTCTAGCTACAAATGCATAGAAGACTAAATTCTACAACTTTTATAACAGCTCAAATAAATTTGAGAGCAAGATTTTTGGCTATTATATATCAGCTGCCTCTCTTTAAAATAAATTTTCAAAAAGTTTGACATATTTATGATTTAATGATGAACCATTTATAATGTTACAATGTTATATGTTAAATAATTAAAATTTTACAATAAAACTAAATAAAATATGATTTAAATGAAAAATTTTCAGAACTTTGTGTTTCTAAAATTATCTATAATATTTTTTATATTACTTACATATACAATATGATTACTGATAATGAAAATAAAAAGTAAAAAATTAAATATAAGATTATAAACCAAAAATATTTATTGCTATTTATCTTGAATATGTTCTACTGTAAAATATGAATATAATAATAACAAATAACAATAATAAATAAAACAAGACAAACAATATGCAAGACTTTAAATCAGAAATTAGAATTATAAGAATGATCAATGAGTAGAACATTAAAAGTTCAATAACTATTAAATATTTATGATAATAGATTGTAAAGTTTTTTAATTTCCCTAAAGAGAAGCAGAAGTCAAAATCAATTAACACAACAGGAAAAGTCTACAATAAGCATTATGACAAATAATAGACTCATCCTCTCCCACAGTAAATACGGGCAGAGTGCATTCATAAACAGGATGAGTTACTCAACTGTACTACTTATCCATACACTAATTAAGTAATTTTTTATTATTTTATCAATAAAAAAATGAGACAAACTAATATAAAACAAACTATTAATATATACTGTAAATCATTTGTGTCAGAAACAATAGATTATAAAGTATTACCTACAATAATTTGTAAAAAAAAGTTATATGAATAAACTTTACATCAAATTTAGACTTTCTTAAACCAAGGACTACACTTTGCTTCACACTTAAGTTCACTTAAAAACATAAAAGTCATTACAATTTGTCCATTCTCATATAACAGAACAACAAAATTGTTCCTGTGAAGAAAACTGTTGTTCTTGTAATGTGAAAATGGATGAATTGGTAAAACATTTTATGTACCTTTAAGTGAATTTTATGTGAACTTTTAAACAAATTCATTATCCAGGTTTTAAATAATTAATCAAGAACTATACTTTAGTATAATTTAAAATAAAGTGCCATATTCCTAATTCTCATATTTATAACAACAAAATAAAACTTTAATGTTAAAACAATACAGTTCTTAAAAATAATAAAATAAGTCACCATTTTACATTCTATTACAAATAACTGTTAAAAATAACTGATAAAAAATTATAAATATTGTAACTATCTATACTAATATTATAAAGAGGTAAAGTTTGGACGTAATCTCTGAAACTACCCAACCGATTTCAAAAATTCTTTCGCCAATATTTAGAATGGACTTTCAGGGTGGACATAGGCTGTATATTATTCCATTAAACATTAATATAAATTAAAAGATATCATCTAGCTAAGCGTTATATTTTTGGTGTCAGCAGGTGGTGAGGGGCAAGACACATATGTATATGAGATAGGTAACCGCATGGTGCAGTCACGTGGTCGGCGAGATACACAGTGCACATGTCCGAACTTGATATGTGTATATTGATTTTTACTGATACTGTTATAGTCACAAACGGAATTCCATATGGACGAAACCATGGACACAGCTAATATATTAAAAATAACAATATTTAAAGCAATATAGGTAGTCCCCCACTTACAACAGAGTTCCATTCCAAGACTGCTATCATAAAATCAAATTAGTTGCAAATCAAACATAAAAAATAATTGTAATAATGGGAACAATTCCAAAGCCTATAGTAATGTATATGTACTGTACATATAATCAGGTACTGTGTGTACATATCATAACTGATAGCTGCTGTATGTATCATATAGCAATGCAATTTAGATATATTACACTTCAAACCAACATTTAATATTTGAATTAATTAATTATATTTTATTTACAAACATACAGGTAATCAACAAAGTTCGAAGGAATCAAAAATCATATTATAGTACTGAGCAATACAAAACCTTCCTCACTTATTTCTAGCTGTTTATACACGAATACTAACGTTTTCGGCCTTCTTAATAGGCCTTCTTCAGGTACACTGTGATCTGTTAGAGTGTCGGTTGGTAGAAGTTTAAACACTGCCAATGTTTACCTAGGCATTGCCTTACCANCCTGAAGCAGTTTGTAGAAAGCTATATTTTTTGTTTTTCAATACTAATGGCACCAACCAAAATTATAATGAGCAATTATTTATTGTGACATTGTCACAATGCCAGGCTGCAATTTTTAATCACATTCTTAATTTATTCAATTTAAAATACAGTGGGCGATCGGTTAACGAACAAATCAAATAACAAACACTTTCGCAAAAGATTTTTATATTTGGACAATGAACACCTCACAGAACAAACAAAAGAAGAAGCAACGTAAACTAATAAATACCGACTGGTCTTCCCTTGTCTTCAAGCAACAATTCAAAACTTTTCGGAGCACAGGAGGCATCAACATCGACCTCAAACCCAGTATATACTGATCGGATAGTATTCCTCCGAACTTTGAAAACCCCCTTTTGAAACTCCCTTGTATTTCCAACCTTTTATTTTTCTGAGAGAAACAATTCTTTTATAGTATTCACGAGACTGTCAAGTGGGCACTCGTAAAGTTTTGCATCAGTTTTTATTTTCGAAAGGTGAGAGTATAATAGCAAAGGTAGAGAGGGAGCAGAAGACATCTGATGTTACTGGCAATATGGCTTGAACAGGTCTACAGTAGGCCACAGTTCAATCTTATCTAACAAAGATACAGTATAATCAAGAAGACTCAGCAGAATCAAGAAGCAGCAGCTTAAGGAGTAACAAAAATCACATCTGAGAAATAAAGAACATTGAAGAGCTCATAATGGAACCTGAAACAAATCTGATGACAGATGAACGTCAAGAACTCTTGAATGAAGAACACCAAGAAATTTGGCAAGATATGTTTTCTTCTGAAAAAGAGGATTAATGTTTTGAAGTAGGAGGATGTCAGAACAACGATCTTAGAATTGCATCCAAACCAGGTTGAGGTTAATAGGCTTGGGAATCTCTACAGTTACAATGCTATTATTATTTCTGAAAAAACCTAAAGAGAGAAAAGCAATCGACATTAGACAGATTCTTTAACCCCCACAAATGGAAAAAACCGGACTAATAAAAATGCAAGACTGTGTATATATGTATTTTTATTATTACATATAAATAAATGTAGTAAGAAAGTATATATATTTTTTATTTTTTGAAGTCTCCAGAATGAATTCATCAAATTCCCATAAAAACCTATAGTAAATCGATAATCGGTTAACAAATAATTTGGATAGAGAACAAAGTCTTGGAATGGATTAGGTTCGTTAACCGATCACCTACTGTATATGTTCTCCATCTCAAATTAGTAGTGTCTTGCCCCTGTACATCATACTTTTCTTGATAACAACAGTCATGCCAGTCATCTATGTAACTCCTTTCAGGAAAAAATTTTTGAATTGAAATCATGTGACTTCTGGTTTATACCAGAAGTTAATGTATAGTTAAGAAGAATGCAATCATTTCAAATTTGTATATGCATTCTTGAAAGATCAGCATCAACAAGACTTGGCATCTTTTTCAAATTTTTGTATTATTTTAAGTGTTTTTTAAAATACTAAATATTTGCAATGAATGATGTCAAAAATAAATAATGATATTAATTCTCTTTTAAATAAGATTTATCTTCACATTAAAACATAAAAAGCAAATAGCACAAACATATTAATACAGTTTTAATTTCAACTGTAAGGTTTTTAGACAAGTTTAGTGCTATTAACCTATCCTGTGTAATTCCCAACATATATCGGGTTGTGACCTTTGACCCGCAGGGTTAAACCCGATATATCTCATTACAGTATTGGTACGTTTTTGATACTAGATGTCGCTATGCATCATAATTTTTATATTAAAACAAACTTTCAAAATATAATTTATTTTATTTTTATATTTTTCAATATATTTATTTTGTTTGTGCAAAATAAAAAAATAATTTTTAATGATACAGTAACCATGATTGTTATTTTAAAAAAAATTTTTTCGTCAGGCTTAACATAGACAAAAATTCAACATGGTGGCCACACGCAACGGAGAAAAATTTCAACATGGGATAGGTTAAGCTTTAGCTTTTCATTTTGTTCAAGTTTTTTCTTCCATTTTAATTGTTATTCATTCCTAAAATCTAAATTTTCTAATTGTTTTGTTCTTTTTCAGAATGATAATAGTTTTTGCAACATTCTAACAATAAAAAACATTGAAATTAGGAATTTTGTTTTATAAGTTTTATTTTTTTTTAATATTATAATTATTATTCATTTAAATAAATAGGCAGTGAAATGAGTTAAAAGCATTAAAAATTTGTAAAGTATTTTCAACAGACAATATAGTTTACTTGTAAGCTAGCATCATTGTTCGTTTATGACTTGACAAATTTTGAAAGATGCCATGTTTTAAATGTCCTGTTCTTTCAAGAATTTTACTTTATAAAAGTTTTTAAAACAAAAATTTATAATTATTTATCTCATATAATTAAGAATAGTAAACAATATTTTATGCTATTTAAAAATTTTTTAGATACTTTTGTCTTGACTTTCGTCCATCACTTGGACTAGGAGTTCTCGGTCCTTTAGATCTATTCAATGAACTGGAATCTTCTTCATTACCATGATAATCATTCCTTTTATTGTTTCCATCACCATGGTTACCAGAATGTTTTGGAGAAAATGATTTTAATTCACTTTTATCTTTTTGTCGTCTTCTGTTTTGTGATTCGGGGCTTGAATTCGATACATGACTTGTATGAAGTCTGCTACCTCTATTTACAGATTGTTCTTTTTCTTTGAATTTCATATTATTTTTTATATCATGATACTTATCTCCTGTATTTTCTCTGTTTGATTGTTTTTTAGTCCTTACTGGAGTTGATGATTCACTGGAAGAGGATGATGAGGAAGAACTATCATCACTATCACCACTACTGCTACTGGAAGAATCGCTGCTACTACTTTCACTATCGCTATCGCTACTACTGCTACTGCTTCCACTAACAGATACCTATTAATTGAAACAAAAATAAAATTATTATTATATATAAATACAATCACAAGTATTTTTAAGTTATATTAAAAAATTCCTAAATCAAAACTATTCACAATAATTGCAACATACTTGACTAATTTTATAAATTGAGTCATAATCCCTTATATCAAAATAAAAATGTTATTAATATTAATAAAAAAAAACTACTGAGTATTGTTTATATGTTATGAAATTTTTATTAGATAGAAAATTATAAACATAATAGAAAAATTAAATTTATTTAATGTTATTAAAATTAAACAACTCTAAAACATCAAAAATTAAAAAATTAATATGACATTTATAAATTGTGAATTGTGAGCTCACATTAATTTGCTGATATTAATTGTTCCTGTTATAACAGTAATACTGAAATATTTTATTGCTTGTTCAAATATCTTAAGAAATATTAATATACTGCATTTTTTACAATTATTGCATCATTTCATATCATATAAGATTCATAATTTTAATTCTCAGTTTACCACATTTATTTATTGGGTTGTTTGGAAAGTAATTTTGTTTTTTTTTTTTTTTGTGTGGAAAACAAAAAAATTTTCTTATACAGCAATACCTCGACTTACATGAACCCGGAGTTACATGATTTTCAAATCTCATCAATTCATCTTTTGTTTGAGTGTTACGCAACTCTTGATTACTCACTCCCCCACACTATTGTTCACCTTACATGTTCGGACATGTCGCATGGAATCGACACATAGCTACAATTTATTTTGTGTTATTTATTTTTGTGTTTGTTATATCTACGGAGACTTGAGAGACTATGTGATGATTTCTTGTAACCATGAACGACTCAAAAGATGAGATAAGATTAACGAGAACATTTATTAGCTTACATACAACCAACTTAGATTTTACACAAATTGCAAAATTATACCCCGACTTACGCGGTTATCGCTTCGTCCCACCTATCGCGTAAGTTTGAGGTATTACTGTAATACAATATATAAATATTTTATTGAATTATATATTGACTATTTTGGTCCAATATCTTTTGCCATCTTTCTGGTAGTAGCATGGGTTCCATGCTCATAAAAGTTCTGATTTTTGCTTACAAAAAACTGATTCATTTTGACATCTTCATTTGAGATAAATGTTTTACCATTTAAAAAATTTTGTAAAGACTGGAACAAGTAATAATCCAAGAGTGCCAGATCTGATGAATATGGTGGTTGTGGTAATACATCCCATCCGAGCTGTAACAGCTTCTGAAGAGTTACCAAACTTCTGTGAGGTCTGGCATTTATGGTCGGTACTTTTGGACATATAATAATTAATAATTTAATTTTTTCAGGTAATTGTATAATTCATTTTGTTCTATATTATTATATTGTATGTTTTGTGTGTGTCGACCAATCACTGCCATTTTTTGTGTTTATTTGTTATTTCTTTTGTAGTTATAATTATTATTGTTGTCACTTATGCTTGTTATTGAGATTAACTTTGTATTATTCCTTTTGTGTTTAACAGGCTAATTGTTACGTGCTTATTGTGAATGATAATGTATTTTGATTTAATATTGATATTAACAATTGTAATATTTTTTGTGTTTGGTTTTAATATGCCTGTACATACAGGGTTTCCCTTGTACTATTAAAATAAAATAATAAATAAAATATCAAAATTGCTGGAGAAAATTTTGCGAACCAGTTTTGGCATTGTTGTTCTGTAAACGCATCTCCGTACATGTCACACAATTTTGTTTTTGCTTGAACAGTATTCTTACCTTTTCGGTAATAAAAAAGGAAAATATGCCGAAAATGCTGCTTTTGCTCTTCCACATTTGATAGGACACCAAAAAATAATCNTATAAACATAATAGAAAAATTAAATTTATTTAATGTTATTAAAATTAAACAACTCTAAAACATCAAAAATTAAAAAATTAATATGACATTTATAAATTGTGAATTGTGAGCTCACATTAATTTGCTGATATTAATTGTTCCTGTTATAACAGTAATACTGAAATATTTTATTGCTTGTTCAAATATCTTAAGAAATATTAATATACTGCATTTTTTACAATTATTGCATCATTTCATATCATATAAGATTCATAATTTTAATTCTCAGTTTACCACATTTATTTATTGGGTTGTTTGGAAAGTAATTTTTTTTTTTTTTTGTGTGGAAAACAAAAAAATTTTCTTATACAGCAATACCTCGACTTACATGAACCCGGAGTTACATGATTTTCAAATCTCATCAATTCATCTTTTGTTTGAGTGTCACGCAACTCTTGATTACTCACTCCCCCACACTATTGTTCAGCTTACATGTTCGGACATGTCGCATGGAATCGACACATAGCTACAATTTATTTTGTGTTATTTATTTTTGTGTTTGTTATATCTACGGAGACTTGAGAGACTATGTGATGATTTCTTGTAACCATGAACGACTCAAAAGATGAGATAAGATTAACGAGAACATTTATTAGCTTACATACAACCAACTTAGATTTTACACAAATTGCAAAATTATACCCCGACTTACGCGGTTATCGCTTCGTCCCACCTATCGCGTAAATTTGAGGTATTACTGTAATACAATATATAAATATTTTATTGAATTATATATTGACTATTTTGGTCCAATATCTTTTGCCATCTTTCTGGTAGTAGCATGGGTTCCATGCTCATAAAAGTTCTGATTTTTGCTTACAAAAAACTGATTCATTTTGACATCTTCATTTGAGATAAATGTTTTACCATTTAAAAAATTTTGTAAAGACTGGAACAAGTAATAATCCAAGAGTGCCAGATCTGATGAATATGGTGGTTGTGGTAATACATCCCATCCGAGCTGTAACAGCTTCTGAAGAGTTACCAAACTTCTGTGAGGTCTGGCATTTATGGTCAGTACTTTTGGACATATAATAATTAATAATTTAATTTTTTCAGGTAATTGTATAATTCATTTTGTTCTATATTATTATATTGTATGTTTTGTGTGTGTCGACCAATCACTGCCATTTTTTGTGTTTATTTGTTATTTCTTTTGTAGTTATAATTATTATTGTCGTCACTTATGCTTGTTATTGAGATTAACTTTGTATTATTCCTTTTGTGTTTAACAGGCTAATTGTTACGTGCTTATTGTGAATGATAATGTATTTTGATTTAATATTGATATTAACAATTGTAATATTTTTTGTGTTTGGTTTTAATATGCCTGTACATACAGGGTTTCCCTTGTACTATTAAAATAAAATAATAAATAAAATATCAAAATTGCTGGAGAAAATTTTGCGAACCAGTTTTGGCATTGTTGTTCTGTAAACGCATCTCCGTACATGTCACACAATTTTGTTTTTGCTTGAACAGTATTCTTATATTTCGGTAATAAAAAAGCAAAATATGCCAAAAATGCAGCTTTCAATTTTCCATACTTTATAAAAAAATAATTGCAAAGAACAAAACAAAATTTTTTACAAATAAGCCTTGAAATGCCAGCTGTCAAAATATATAATGGCAATATGATTTAGAATGAAGTGGGCAGGTAAAAATACATCTAATTTTTTTACCACCTCTGGTCATAAAAAAACAAAATTACTTTCCGAACAACCCATTATTATTATAGTCAAATTTAATTGATTCGAACATGATTAATTAAAATTATTGGATAAAATAAATTATATTATTATCCTTGAAATCTATATTTAAATTAGTTTTAAAAACAAAGATATGATTAATTTAAATATTTTTCACAATAAGTTTGGATGACTTTTAGCTAATATATCTCATCTTTTGAAAAGTTTTTGAAGAGAAAAAGAGAAAGTAGCAGGTGGTCAACTGATTTATAGAATGCATGCATTTCAATGTGCCATTTCAATATAAGTGCTTATACTGATTAATATACTGTATTTAGTCAATTCTAAGTTGCACTTTTTTTTGTTTTTGCCATTTTAATGTCCTAGAAAATTGGGTGTGGCTTATATTCAAAGGTGGCTAAATTTTACTACAGATGAAACCCTTGTACTTTGATATGCCACATAATTATACAGTAACTTCAAAGAGTGAGTAAGAGGTTAGAGTACAGATTACAGAAGATTAAGAGTACAGGATACAAAAAACAATGTATCATTGTATTGCTGTGTATCATAGCAGACAGCCAGAAATTAGCTTCCTACTTGATTCTGAACAGAAAACTAGTGTCCAAAATGAAAAAATTTCCCAAAGATGTAATTGTGCATGCCCAAAAAATGGTTGAATGACCACCAAGATTATGAATGACTGGGTTAATTAAGTGTGGAATATAAAACCAGAAGTGCTTCAAAATCCTCAAAACATGCTTGTCATGACAAATTTAAAGAATATTTAACAGACTCTTTAAAAAAATAAATTGATACAAAAAAATTGTGAATTGTGATAATCCTGGTTGATATGACGAGCCAAGTTCAGTTATTCAATGTTTGCATTTACAAGCCTTTCAAGGGTTAAATAAGAAAATAATATGAAAATTGGTTACATTTGGAAAACCACTCTAACCGCTTGTGGAAAAATAAAAAAGGTAAGTGCTTCAAAAATTGCAGAATGATTATCTGTTGCCTGGAAAAAAGTTCCCAGTGAAATAATAATTCATTCCTATAAAAAATTCTGCATAATTGTAATAGATAACACAGAAGATGACTTAGTTTGGGAAAATAATGATGCCAACACTGGTTCCAAAGTCAGCTGTGATAGTGCAACTGATGAATCATTTTACAATATGATAATGATAGTGAGAGCATTAAGATTTACTTTAGATTACGTATTTAAGATTTTTTAATAAATTAATTCTTCACTCCTTGTTACTTCACATTTTTTTTAACTTTGTAAATAAATCTTACTATTGGTATTTTTTATTTTTTCACAAAAACCTGTTAAAAAATTGAGGGGCTGCTTAGAATCGAATAAATACAGTAGTTGAATTTGTGTATTGTAATAATTCTGGGACTAACCTATACTGATAACAATAACCAATAACATTATATGAAGTATATAAATAAGGGTTTATTAGTGAATATTCTAGTATTAATGGAAATACTATTCGTCCAGTGTTGTTTTGCACTAGCATCTTTAGCATCAGCTAGTACATAATTAAAGTAAGAAATACCAGTATATTAACTACTGTTTAACAATTGAATAATGATTAAAATGTTGTATAAGGAAATCACTGAAATGCATACATTCTATGAATCAATTGAAATGTGCAAATTTCTCTCTTCATGTTTAATTTTCAAAATATGAGATACGAGAACATTAAATTAACCAATTTTTTAAACACTAATTTAAATATAGATTTTAAAGGAAATAATAGCTGTTTTGAATAATGCAATAATTTCAATTAATCAGATTTGACTCTGTAAGTAATGCATTTAAAATTTATAAATTATAAAATCTGATTTATTATACAAATAATAACTGGGTAATCTATCATAAATAACTGTTTATTTTGTAAAATTTTTTAAATAATTAATAAATGAAAACCAAACAAAAAGAAACAGGCAAAAAGATAAGTAAAAGCTAAAACTTGAGCAAAAATATTTAACAAAACCTGAATACTAATATATTGAAAGATACATTTCACTTTACAATACATACATGTAAGAAAATCAAGTGCAACAGAATTGCATTAGATATTTAATGTCTAAAATCTTTAAAAAGAAAAAAAGAAAAATTTTGGTTAAAAAAATGAAATTTTGAAACTGTATTTCCAAATGAAGATAAAATTACTGGCAATACATTACTTATATGTAAATTACAATATTTTTTATCATCAGTTGAAAAAATAAATTTATATTCAAGAAACATTCATCATAAATGCATTGATAAAAAGTTAAAAAATATTACAATGTTAGCATAATACTGCAAAAAGTTGATGTTTTTGCTTCATATAAACTGATGGTCAAACAAAAAGACTTCTTTTTAAATTCATTCTAAACAATTTATTACAGTCTCATGATAAAGAGGTATCATGCAACTGTTAAAACAGCAATGCAACTAACATGAAAAAATAAAGTATTTTAGAAATTTTTTATGAATAAGATCATATAAGTTTAGTAGAATTTTAAAACATTAAAATCAGACTACAGTATTAACTCTTCTATAAAATAAATCTTATACAGCAATATTCTCTAATTATTTTATCCTGTATAATAATAATAATTTGAAAAAATTCAAATAAGCTTTCAAAAGATATTATGACAAAATAATAAGTTTGAATGAATAAAGTACAGGAAATCCTTGTTAGTTTGAAATTTAAAATACAAAATAATCATGACTTTAAATTATTGAGTTTCAAATTATCAAAGATTTACATATACTGTATATTTAGATTTGCCAAATACCACATAACTGAAGTAATTTAATCAGCAAATGGAATGTGGCTATGTATACAAAATGCTATTTTCGTTAATTAATAATAACAATAATATAAATAAACTGCATATTTCTGGTGAAACCTCACAGGTTCCCAGATAGCTTTATAAAAACCAGCAAAGAATTGATTAACTTTCCCAGCAACATTTGGAGGCATCATCTGTTATGATATTTTATTAGAAAATTTTTTATATTTTTGATCATTATAAAATGGCAAAATGCTTAATTTTGGGGTTAGGAGTGGATTTTATAAATTGTAAATGCTAATAACAAGTAAAATCATTATTAAGTCCAATCCTACTTGAGATATGACATGACCCCCTTTATCTCCCCACTCCATCAACCTTTAACCTTTAATAGCATCAATCCTCCTAATACACAAACCTCCCTGTAAAATTTAAGAAAATTTCAACAAAAAGCACAGGAATTATTAAGCTTCAAAGAGGGTGAACAAAATTTTGCCTCCCTCCCCACACACACTAACATCTATACATACAGAAAAAAACACCAGAAATTTTTTACATTTCTTGACATTTCAAGGTCCCAAGTCCAAAAATGTAAAATCTTGGGAGTCGTTTTTTGACTGATTGCCATACTTTCCCTCTGTTATGTATAACAGCCAGAAAAGTAAAAAATAAAGCAGAATTTCTCAAAATATAGCCCAAATTATTTTAAAAGTAGCCCTAAAAGCAGTAAGTTGCCCAAATCTAGTAGACTAGAGTCCTACAAATATCTCAATCTGCTACTTGTAGTTCAATCTTACAATCTCAAAATCCAATCATAATTTACAAGATAAAAGAAAAAAGGATAGTCCATGGGAGAAGTGAAACTTAAAAATATGTTTGTTGTAAAAGCAAAACCATGTTGATCAGATTAGAGTTATTCTTGGTTTATTGTTTTCTTATAGTATGGAAGCACTTCAATCTAAATGAACAAGTTAACATACACATATCACAGTTTGGACAGAATTTTCACTTTGAATTTCAAAGTAGCCATATTTCAAATTAATCAAATGTAAACACGTAACATGTAAATCCCTACATCCCTGGCTGGGACAAACAGTACAGTTATGAACTAATGGGTTCATAACTCAAACTACCTGAGTTCAAATTAATGAGGATTTCCTCTATCATGAAAAATTTTCACAGTAATAATGTGGGACACAAATCAAATTAATGAAAAACTTACAGATTAATTCACATTTCTGATATAATGGTCTTAAATAAATAAAACTGTGTGACTGGTTGATACAGTTTTATTTTTTTTTATATTTGATATATGTTTTTTTACTATATATACTATATTTACAATTGAAATTTATTTCCTATAAACTTAAATTATTATAATTATATAAAATTAAATAACTTTATTTTAAATAATTAGTTAATAAAAACAAACCATTATAATTCACTTACTGTTTTAGTAATAGTAACACTTTCATTAATCATGCGTTCTTTCTGTAATTCCAATTCTAGTTCTCTTTGTAATTGTTGTCTTTTACGCTCAAGTGTTAATTCTTCTTTATAATCCAATTGTGAAACATCAACAGGCCAATCTTAAAAATCATAAAAACTTTTAAATTTTATTTAAATTATTAAATTTTTAAAATGTTTTATTACAGGATGTATCATACCATCAGAATCATCTTCCCAACTACCTTCTCGAAGACGTTTCTTTTCTCTAAATTCTGTTTCACTCGTTGGAGACCGAGGTCTTGTCACAACCACGGTAGATTTTATTTTAGCATCATGATCGCTTCTCCTGTTATGACTCGAACTACGTTTATGTGGTCGTCTCTATTAAAATAAATGTTATACTTTATATTAGTAAGTAATATCAGTCACAAAATTTTATATATTTTTTTTTATAATATATATTGCTATGCATTGTAGAACTTATAAGAAATTATTTACATATGAAATATTTTTATCATCAAACTCTTATTTACTTAAAAATATCTGAATTTTAAATTAGCAAATAAGTTGTAGCAATTATTACAAATTCAAAGAACTGCAGTTTTATGGTAAATAAATATGTATATAAAATCCTTTGCAGAGATATCAAATCTAGTGACGAAGAAAGAAGAAACTTGAAAATAAAATTTCAAAGTAAAAAAAATATTTGAATAGAACAAAAACATATCAAATTTTAGCTTAATGTGTTAAAGTTAATGTCATTATATAAGAGTCAATGAAAAGTATTGATTGAATGCAAATGAAGAATATCATAACCTACAATTAATTTTTAAGCAACATTTAAATAACAAATTATTCTACAGATAATTTTAAAGTGAGAGTGTACTGTACAATGCTTATCTGCTCTAAAAATCATTCACAATTAATATAGAATTTTAAATGTACACTTTAACTTTTGTAAACATTTTTAAATATCTAAAACAATGAAGTCAGAATGAAAGAGCACATATATATGTGATTAACACCAAATTTAAGGATTGTGACTTATTTGTAATGAAAGAGATAAAAATCTTAAAATGTAAAGTATTAATATAGCACAAACTAAGAAAAAAATATAAGACTATTCCAAAATGAATTTTACAATAAGTTTAACATTAGAAATTAATAAAACAGACAAATAAAAAATAAACGGAATTTTCATTACCTCAAAAAAATTGGTGTCAAAATTATTTGGGAATAAAATAAAAGTTCAAAAAAGAAAAAAATTAAATATAGAATACAGATCACACAATGTCTTACAATCATTATCGTGTCAAATTATTTTTCCATTTTTTTAATCAGAAATAATTACAAACATAACTTTAAAGAAACAAAAAACATACAAACAAACAAGAAAACTATTGAATGCTGATTAAATAACAAAAAAAAAAAATAATAATAATAATAATAATATAAAGAAAAAAATAAATCACCATTACACAAAGAATATAATAATGAAATTTAAATACATGTGACAAATCAATTTAATCTATATGTAAAGAAACCTAACAGAATTAGTTATAAAAATAAACTACAAAAATTAAAAAATTGTTTTCATTTTATATTTGTAACATTTTGTCTGAAAAATAAATTATAGATAAATTTACTAATTTGTATAGAAAATATTTAATTTATCATTAATATTAATAAGTCAATTATATATAATAATAATGATTATAACAATGTAATGTAAAATGTTTTCTAATGATAACAATGTGATGTAAGATGTTTTCTAATGATAACAAATTGGAAATTGCCAATTACTGCTAAATATATGACAATACCAAGAGAAAAGTATATGTATAAAATCATAAAATGAATTATTCTGGCATTTGTCTGATAAAAAAAATTTTTTTAAATGGAAAAATAAATTTTGTTTATTTAAACAACATAAATCCAAGAATAAAGTTTTAATTTATTGAAAATCTTTGTCTTTTCACTTAAAATTTTGTTACTGTTTATTTCTTATGTAAAAGAAAGTTTAAAAAAACTTTTAAATCTTTATTATATTAATTAGTAAATACACAGTTTTAGAATTAACAGACTTACTTTTGGAGAAGGCAAATCTGATGAAGTTTCTTTAGTTTCTTCTCGTTTATTTCTTACTTTATGACGCAAGTCTTTCTCATCAATATCTCTAAAAATTTAGATATATTTTAAAAAATGTACCTTTACAATTCTCTTAAATGAAATCATTTCAATAAAAATTTATTCATTTATTAAGTAATATATTACTTTTCAGATTTATTTCTGGTACTACTAGGAAAAGGATCATGCTGATAACGACAATTGGATCCATATGAACAGTTACCAGTTCTTAACCAGTTTCGACATTTTTCCATCTCTCCTCTTGAGCTTCTCTGTAAGAAAAAATCATTTGACATTATTATTAAGTAACAAATTATGTACAGTACATAATATGTTGAAATATTTAATAACAGAATGTCAATATTTACTATCATTTTGTGTGAATATCTATGATAGCATACATTCCACAAAATATTACTGGAACAAAAATAAAACCTTTGCTTAACTTACATAACCATATAGTCCACACTTTTGAATATTTTCTAGTATGAAGTTAGAAGATATTGAAGGAAATATCCCTTTTACTCCTCTATTTCTTTCATCTTATTTACATTAGCATTTCATTGTAAATGTAATTACAAATAAGTGAAATGGAAAAAGGAATATTTGAGAAAGAACTACTTAAACAGCAATAAGTGTAGAAAATATAAAATGACTGCCAAACATACAATTGTTTCCACTTCATTTCTGTTTTTATTTACCAAATAATATTTATAAAAAAATGATAGTAAGTGCTGACACATTAAAAAAAATTTTAATGTCAACAATATGCATAATATGGCAGAGCCTGGAAGCATAGGATTTCTAACTTTTTGGCCAATGCAAGTCAGAAAATTATTCACAAATTAATAAAGTGATCATATCCTGTATGATTGTTTCCTGCATGAATTGCCAATACACAAATTTAATTTTTATGAAGAGTCATGTAATTGGGACTCCTCATAAGAATAGTTACAAAACCAGTTACACCCAAAATCTTTTCATTAATATTTTGACAGCATCTGAAGCAAAACACTCAGTCAGGAAAATAACAAAACTTTCAGTTCAAAAATTATCAAGAAAGAAAAAAGCAATACAATTCACAGCTAAAAAAGAACTAACAGCTACTAAATAATTTCACAGTCATATTGTTGACACCACTGAAAATACAAGTACATTATTTACTTTTACATGCAAAAATGTATATTAAAAACTAAGTTACAATCTGTAATTTTAACATAAATATGACAAAGTTATTTTATCACATGTCATTTAAAATTATATTAAAATCTGATAATTATGTTTTGACTGTCAACTTTGTCGAGTGATGAGTGATATATGTTGAGTATAAAGTGAGAGATATTTTGTTGCCAAATTGGGTCTATAGCAAAATAAGAGTGCCAGAAAGTTAAATACAGAAATGCATAGTTTTTAAAAAATATATAATTGCTTTTGACAAAACAATCTGAGAAACTTCTCACCTAATTTAAAACATTAATGACTATTGACAATTTGATAAGTAGAAGTTAATCCCTAGTGTTTGAAAAGCCACCTAGCATGGAGAGATGTCTGAGGTGGGAAGGTGATCAATGTGTTTCTTGGCAGGAATAACTGCCTGATCAGATATAGTGTAAATAAATGGTAAATAAAGCGATCATTGTTTTTACTAAGAAAGTCACACATAGTCTACAGCAGTGTTTTTCAACCTGTGGGTCACAACCCCCAGAAGGGTTGTAAAGCCTTACATGGGGGGGTCGCAGGAAAAAAAACAAAGACAAGTGTTTATAGGTTCTACACTACAATAAAAAAACTACAATTTTGCTGATAAGAATGGGCCTGTTTATTTTACAGTACAATTGATTTTTCGATCGATATTTGGGTCTCAACAGAAAGAAAATTAAATACATAGTTTTTAAAATCACTGATATAGTTTTAATATGGCCCTGGGGGGTCGCCAGAATTTTTTAACTTGTAAAGGGGTCGCATATTTAAAAAGGTTGAAAAACATTAGTCTACAGTATCCAAGAACATGAATCTGAGAGTCAATTGCTTACTTCTTATTCATCATAAAGAACTGATACAGGCTACATGCTAAAATCAATAATCAGTTTCTAAATAGTTTTCTGACAGCCAATATGTAGAAAAAGAGAAATGAAATGTATAATGAATGAGAATAAAGTAGAGAAATATACCTACTTTCTATTAAAACTTTTTTTAGTAGAGTCAAGATTCCAATACATTCTTCATTACTAAATATTGCCCTTCTGTTTGAAGGATCACCCATTAGACCTTATTATTATTCTTATTCTCTTTATCAAAAACTTACCTACTTTCAAAATATAAGTCAAATGAATATCTAATAATATCAATTAAAACATAAGAGCTCTACAGGCAAAGTGTATATGCCTTTGATTGTTTCTAGAAATATCACAATAGCAAAATGAATATTAAATGAGTTTAACACTAGAATTTCTGACCTAGGGATATCTGAAAATTTAAAAATTTTTCTTGACTTGTTTTGAGCTGTTATTCCATTATGTGATTAATATGACTAAAATCCAGATGAAATAAAACATCCACAATAATTAGAAATATATGAATAGCTCAGTGGTAAAGCATTTGTTTACTAGTCACAAGGTTTATGGTTCAAATCCATGTGCACTCTATTAAACCTTATTTGGACAGATAAATGGCCAAGACAGTAAAGATATAAGCTCCTGCTCTGGAAGTCCAGGTTCTAGTCGGAGATGAGATCCTAGGAATTTTTCATGCAGGATCAGCCCTGGATATGTTGAGTCTCTAGCATAATACTTTGATCTTTGAACAGTCCTGAGAAAAATATTTTCATTTTTGGGGAGATTTTGATTTCCACAAATGTCAACTGTCATTTTAATTGTGGGTTATGAAAAAAACACATGACATTGGGTCCGTAATAATTTTTTCAGGAAATCTAGATCTTGTTTTACTGATCAATTCTTAATTGGTAATAATGTGTTCCTCTTATTGGTCTTTAGTGAGTTTCCTTGCAACAATGTTTTAGTAAATGAAATGTATCTGCAGATCTTCTGTAAGAACAGTATAGCAAACCTGACAGAAATTCCTATCTTTTCTGCAATCATGGCAACACACTTTCAACAGTTACATCAAACAACTTCCTGCTTTAGATGCACATTTTCTTTATTTCTAGATGTGTAAACAAAGATCATCCACTGATTTCCAGCCATTTTTGAACCTCACAAACACTCAAACTCCAACAAATATGTAATTGTCTGGTTTCCACATGCTGTTCACATCATCTCTAGCATTTCCGTAGCCAATTTCTCCAACTACTGGTAGAATTTGATGTTAATTTGCTACTCATAATAATCCATCTCCACAATCCAATGAAACAACCTGAAGTAGATTCCACTGTTTGACTACTACTTCTAAAAGTCATGACTGTGGATCAATTCTGGTTGCATATAGCCCAAAAGCCACTATAGACCTTTGTCCCATACACATTGCAATGTAATTGATATTAATGATGAAATCAATTAATCTAGAAACTAAATGTAGGGGGTCTGCAATAAAATGTACTGAAATGTAATAAATATAATTTAAAAATAGAAATTTCAATAAACACATCTATCAAAGAACCTTAATTGAATTGCATTGAGAGTGAATTTGAAATAAAATTCAAATTCACCGGAATTCAATTAAGGGTCTTTGACAGATGTGTTTATTGATGAATTATTCCAGTCTCCCAACTGGTGTTAGAACTGCAGAAATGTGAAGTCCTAAGAATAAAAAATATAGCTGACATTCAGGAACCTTATTTTTCACAATAAACAAATTATACTGTCAGATTTTAATCAGACCATATGTCTATTATTAAATTCAATACATGATATTGGCTTAATTGCTCAACTTTACTCCAAATCACATATCATCTTTATAACTTATTAATCATATTATAGCCCAACTAAATTCTATCAGTATTGTACTCAGGGTTTCTTTTAGGAATGGAGTCAGGAGTATAATTTCCCCAGAGATTGAAAAATACTCCCCCCTAAACCTCATATAAACAGTTTTTAAAAACATGTAAATGATTATTTCTATGTATATACACATATTTATACATAGAAACAACATATATATATATATAAATTATTATTATACTCTCTCAGATCAGAAAAATATTTTCTGAATGAAACACTGATTGTACTATAAGTCAGGCCTGGTTTATATATACTTACTTTCACATTTTTTGAAGATGCTTTAGTAAAGTTTGGGCAAAAGGAAAGCTGTTTGATGAACACATAATTCCAAGTTAAATAGTTCATAATGGTAAGTTAAGGCAGGAGCATTATTGCAAAATGCCGCACTTGCCTTCAAAATCAATTTTAAGACAGATAAACTTGAACTTAACAGTATTACAATACACTTATGACTCAATACAATAGACAACCTATGGATCCAAATTCATCATCCAGTCTCTTCAGATTCTGCTGCTTTTATTTCATCTTATTCTAGGATACTGAGTTAAACTGGCAGTTAATGCATAGTTCAAAATCAAATGTCTCAATTTGCGATATTTTGTCAACTGAGTCTACACTTTGCACCTGACACTGCATCTTAACTATTGGATGTCTTAATATGGAAAAAAAACGTAGAACAAAATTAATGGTAGGAGGATTTCTGACTAATATGAACAGTAAGTTAATAAACAATGGCAACTATGTGACAAAGGTTGTTCAAACTCATGGCAAAAAGGATTTCTCCTTACAATATCTCCTGTCATATACAATACAGTTGAACTGTTGGACTCCAATGACCACATTTTATCAAATTACACTGGTGATAAATCTTAAATATCAATTTTAAAAAATACTGAAGTTTTAGTCAATACATTTAAATAAATTTATATGAATAAAATGCATAAAAATAATATATACAAACTTTCATATTACAAATTTCTCTGTGGAATATTTAAAAAATATCTGTATTTAATAAAACTTTTAAAGACTAAATATTACTTTTTGGTATTGATAGATGTCAAAACTGGTTAAACACATTCATTTCTAAGACTATCACTGGTCAGATAGCCCTTACAATAATATCTTATATTGAATACCTAACATCATCATCAGTTAGAGTTAAATACATGTTGTCAGAATTAATCTATTCCTGAAAGATGTCTTTTACTTATTTTTTCATTTGGGCTTCTTCAAAATTACCAAATAATTTGTATTTCTTTACGTTTTATAAATAAACTAAGCAGGACTATTTTCTGACAAAATTATGCAAACTTTAAAAAAGTTCTGTTACTTTTTCTGAAACTTTTCTGGCAACCTGGTTAATTAAACTCTAATTATTGTGCAAGTGTGTATTGTGTAGGTAAAGTTAGTTTAGTATGCAACATTCATTATGTTTAAGTGTAAATGCTTGAATATTAAATAAAAACTGCAAATCATTAAATTAAAAACATATAAATGATAATGAAAAAAACAATAAATACAAAAACAAGATTGGAACATCTGTGTTAGAGGATTAAAGTTTCAAATAGTGATCTTTTTTGATGTATTCAAAATTATATGAAATGGCCTCCAACAGCCAGATAATATTCTCAAAGGAAATGTTTAATTATTTAAATCAGAATATTACATTAATATAAAAATAAAATAATTCTTCGTAAAAAATTATAGGCAAACATCATGAACTATTTTTGAACATAAATACATTTATTTCAATATAAATACTAGATCTTCTGTTTGAATTTTTGTGTAAAGCTTTAACTTATTGTTATTATGAGTACAGTTGACCACCCCTATAACACAATAGATACGTTCCACTTTACAAGAATTTCGCGTTGTAGGAATCCTTAAATACACGAGCTAATCACAGCCCAGCACGTGTGCAGGTTACGGACTACGGCTGTTTGAAAGGTTTTCTTAAATAAAATTAATCGATTCTACACTAATTTGACTCAACATTTCCAAAACACGTATAATTTTTTGGGAATAATCTGTATAAACTATGCTATAAACAAAAAATTGTAGGATTACTTATCGAGTGTGCACCATTCGACGATGCCATTGCTTAAGCTTGTTTTCGTCGCGGAGCAGTGCACCAAATGGCAGGCGCATTTTCTGATAAGTTATTTTTCTGCGAAAAATTCACTGAACTTTGGAGACATCATTAGTAGAAATAATTTTTATGGCCGTTGAATAAGAAATGTTTTTTTCACAAGAAATGTATAAAATTATAGTACTGTATTAAATTTACAGTACCTAATTTATATACTGTACAGACGATAGTAAACTCGACTTACCCGCCCAAACTCTCCGTAGCGTGTAAGTAGTTCAGTTGCTCATCCACTATTGGTCCAGATTCGACCAATCCTGTCGCAACACAAGTCGGTGATGATGTTTTATTGCATTTTACAAGTCTCTTTTAGCGTCTTTATACAAATATGGTCACAATTTTTCACTGCGATATACGAATCCGCATTATATGAACCAGTGTTATAGGGGGGTCAACTGTACAAAGATATTGTTGTGGCATATAAATATCATTACAGTATACTATGTTTACTACCAGGACATTCTGCATTTAGCAAATGACAACTTTATATAATAAATTTTCTGTGCTTCCTGGAGTGATCTGTTATATGGAAGTTTGATTGTACATGTGAAGAAAAAAAATGTTTAAATCATAAATAAAAATTTATAATAATAATGTGAAATAAAAATTATTTAATTTAAATAAACTTAAGAAAAATTCTGCTGCAAAAATTAGAATAATATGTTTCATTTAATGACACAATGCTTTAAAAAATACTAAGACAACTCACTTCTTGAGATTGTGAACTGACATTAATTGTACCAGGTCCTAGTCTTTCAAAGACACTTTGTCTTCTAGGTGCTTCAGCATTATCATTATTTTCAACTGTTACCTTTCGCTTTACTTTGGTAGACATCTATAATATAAATAAAACTATTTAAATTAATCAAATTTAATTGTATAAAAATAAACTTTAAAAGTTAAGACTTTATTGAATAATTATCTTTTTTAAATTAATTTCCAAGCTTTTATAATATAAGATTTGAAAGAAATAAAAATATAGAAACTAATTTTAAATTATCTGTAATAATAATTTATTTAAAATATTTTAAAGTGTTTATAAATAAAGAATAAAATAGAATTTTTTTTTTTATTTTCTCTTCAGACAAATCAGTTCTAACTTTGGTTAAAGTATATATGACTTGAAATTTTATAATAGTTTTCTATATTGTTTTTAATCCTTTCAAATACAAATATACAGTCGACCCCCGTATAAGATCATTGATTATTCCGTTTTATATGAATTCCATGTTGTACAAGTCACTTAGATTTTACAAATACGTGTACCGGGCTGTGAATGGCTCACGTATTTGTAAAATTTAAGTGACTTGTACAACATGGAATTCATATAAAACGGAATAATCAATGATCTTATACGGGGGTCGACTGTATTGCATCTTTAAATATTGTTTTTAATCAAATTTATCAAACAAGTAATTATTTATTGTGACATTGTCACAATGCTGGGCTGTAAATTTTAATCATATTGTTAAGTTATTTAATTTAAAATATATGCTCTCCACCTCAAATTAGTAGTAGTGTCTTGCTCCTGTACATCATACTTTGACAATAGAGTCATGCCAGTCATCTATTAACTGCTTTCAGGGAAAAATTTTGAATTGAAATAATATCCCTTTCAGTTTGCATTAGATGTTCATATATAATTAATCAGAGCCTCCAGCCCTTAAGGTTTCCACATCTGGTCTCAGATTTCATCTAACTAACTCCATTCTCGAGATGACAGTGGGAATTTATAGGTCTACAATTTCATATAGCAGAGGATATATGTACAATACTGTACTATATAACCAAATTTACTATGTAAATCATGTACTGATGTATGTAAATCTCTTGATTTACATAGTAAATTGGTTCCATGTAAATCTGAAATCTCGGTAAATCAAGACTAACATTGACATGACATGGAAATGGAGAGTTAGGTTTCAAGGTGACTATTATAAAATGAAATTTCATTCTATATCTTCTTTGCTTGTTGATAAAGAAACAATTTTCCTCTTCTGCTTTAGATGAAAATTTTACATCAATTTAATTAGTAAACTTTTTTGATTCCAGATTATTCTAATTTGTTCACTACAGGTTTTGACAATCTTATCTCAATAAAATCTGTTATAAAAGCTTAATTTTTATTTCTATTTAAGTTTTTATAAATTTTCTTATGTAGAGATGTGTTTAATGAATATGTTGTGAAGTTGAAATGAAGTATAAAATAGAGAATCTCATCTCTTTGAATGTATAAGTTGAATAATTATTGTAAAACAATTACAATGTCATAACAACACAGGCTAAAACACTAAGTTTATTAATAAAAAAAAACTTACTTTTAAAATAAAATACTGAATACTAAAACATTTTAAAACACTATGTTAAAATGAAACTACCATGTAAAATAAAATTTTCTTGCATTTTTCCAACCTTGCTAAACCAAACTTATGCAATTTGAATACCATACAAGTCATTAAATTAAACGTTAGACATATTTATGTATTTCAATACAATATGTATAAATCAACTGATATTTGTATGTTAAATGATCAATAAGAATCCTTAATAAACTAAACACAGTTTCTAACTTTTAAATTTCTTAATTAACATTGCATTTTTTTTTATTAGGAAGTTATTAATGTTACAAATCAAAAAATGGCAAATGCAGTCTGGCAATTAACACAAACTGACTAATATCACTTTGCATGCCAATAAAATTTACTAAGAATAATTGACAGATTTCCATATCTAACTTTCATCTTAATTACTATAAGTATTTATTTTTTTCCATACAATTAATATCATGCTGCTAGTATGAGACTATATTTAAACTTCATTTCAGTCAAAATAAAAAAAAATATGTTATGATTGCTTTGTTATGTTTTTTTACTAGGTTATTTTTTAAATCAGTTTTTTAGTTTTTTGATTTTATTGAAAACTTCTATTATTTTGGGGCAGTTATCTCTTGACTATTGGCATTATTTATATATATGTACAAAATCATAAAGTCAGCCTTAGCATTGGTTGAATTCAATAACAGTCAACAGCTACAAGAAAAAACTTAGCACTATGCCATCAATTCTCACATTTTGCTGTTTTGTTTTTAGTTTTCAATTAGTCTCTACTACTCAACTTAACAGATTCAATCTTTAGCTGATAGAGCACTAACATTTGCAAATAATGCCACAGTTTGCAAACAGGCACACAGAATCTTGTGAGTGATCTGTGTGAGTACCACTGATTACTGCAGCTATTCAATATTAACCAATTGCCAAAGTTCATAATTGTTGTAAGGAGTCAAATTCAACGTGTTCTATTTTGTTTGTGGATTACTTTTAGTTTGTTATTCTATTTATTTTGGGGTGTTTTATTAAGGATAGACTACCACTCCTCACTCAGGCAAATTCAAAAATAACTCACCTTATTACAATGACTGCTGGCAGCAACTTATGACATCATCAAACCCAGAAATGACATCTCGGGTGGAGACTCTGTGGAAGTTAATAGAATGAGCTCCCACCCCAAATTATCATTGGAAATGCAATAAAAAAATTATAAAACTACTTGTAAGGGAGATGACATTAATTAACAAGACCAATTACTAGAATGAATAAAGTATTAAAAAGTATGTATGTAAATAGGGTCGAGTGGGCATATGCTTGTAATGTCATCCCCAACTGCACTTTAAGGAAGAGACAAATCGAACAAGATGGTGCTAAGGATTGAGTGAGATTGACGAAAGGCTTTCCAGTTCCAGTGACGACAGAGTTTCTTGATGACGGTTAGACAAATTAGTATTCATTGTGCTTTTTTGATATTTTTTTCATATTTTGCTTATCAGTTTTGTGGAGATAGTTCTAAGATAGTTGTAGCTTAATTTGCAAGTCCCCAAATGTGGGAAAGTTTTGTACATATTTGTTTTGGTTTTTTCATAAATTATCTTTATTTGCAAGTTATTACCTAACATTATTTCTTGGTTGTACATATTCAGGTTTTTACTAATAAATAGATTCTTTTGCATTATGTACAGTAATTATTTTGAGTTTTGACATTAATAACAATTTGCATTTATTTTACTGTCGTGCAAAATCCAGGCCTGGCATTTTTGAATCCTTCGCTTATGTAATGCACTGTTAGAACATTATCTGGACTTTTGATTTGATAGATAAGATGTTACAGTGTATCAATCAGGGCCGGATCATCGCATAGACAAATGAGACAAATGTCTAGGGCCCGGTTTTTAGGAGGGCCGGTCAAACTGTCTGTTTTGAAAAGATTTGTAAATAAGATAGTTTACTTTTCTGTTGGACAACTGTATATAATAAACAAATAAACAAAAACATATTGCTTTTTATACGGTTATTGTGAATTCTAAAATCTAAAGAAAATGTACGTGGGTTGTTCAAAAAGTGCCCAAACTTTTTAAATAACGCGCCTCCAGTTGGTTATTTTTTAATTCGCTTGGAGGCGTTGTGTCTGCGGAAACCTCCCGAGTAACCTCCTTCAACCCGTTTGTTGATATCTTGTTTTGGTGATTAGTTACGGCCGTTTATGTGAAGTGGTGTTTTTGGGATTCGGCGAAAAATCGGAAATCAGCTTTTTGAAAGAACAGCGTTGTTCTGTGAAATTCTGTGTGAAACTCGGAAAATCCTTCACGGAAACTTCCCACGGGTGGGTGAAACAGCTCCCGCCCCAAAATGCTCGACAAGTTCGCTCAAATGTTAAGGTGATGTTGACTGTTTTTTTTCGATGCAAAGAGGTTGTGCATCACGAATACCTACCTACAGGCCAGACAGTCAACACAGAGTACTACTGGTGTTATGAATCGCCTAAGAAACAAAATCAGGCGAAAACGGCCCGAACTTTGGAGGAGCGGCGAGTGGTTCTTTCACCGCGACAACGCGCCGGATCATTTGTCCCTCAGAACACATGAGTTTTTGGCCAAAAACAAGACCGCTGTTCTTCCCCACCCACCCTACTCACCTGACCTGGTCCCGTGCGACTTTTTCCTGTTTTCCAACAAACTAGAAAACGCGCTCAAAGGAAAAACATTTGCCACCATTCCAGAGATAGAAAAAAAAAGACGGAGGAGCTTATGAGCTTTCTGGAAAAAGCGTTCCAGGACTGTTTCAAAAAGTGGAAGTGTATATGCTGCGGAGGAGACTACTTTGAAGGGGACACTGACAAAAAAATTGTATGTGAAGTATTTTTTTTATAATAAATAAAATTCGGGAACTTTTTGAACAACCCTCGTATTCTTATGTTTCTTCTTATTGAAAGTAAAACTCCCAATAATTTAGAATATTCTTTATAGCGATAAGAATAATATTAACTATATGTATTCTTAAATCCTGTGAAATATTGTTAAATAATTTTGCTTTTATTTTTTATAAAGCAGCTGCAGTGTCCATATGCAATTTAATAGAAATAATAGTAACAAGATTTATTAATTGAAAGAGCCAGGAAAGGACCCGGAAGAAGAAAATGTCTAGGGCCCCAAAGTGGGTTAATCCGGCCCTGGTATCAATACAAACATTTCTTTCTAGTAATTGGTAATTGCCCAATTATATCACAACTGTTTGTTAAAGCTCCACCGTTTATAAAGTTTCACATTTCTGTTTGCTATTGGTAGCTGTGGTCAATGCTCACAATGCCACATCATGACAACAGATGATCAAATCCAATTAGATTGCCTAATGTTGAGGTATAATGAATGCCTCAACATTAGGCAATATGCTGTGCAGTGAAGCAATTGCACATCAACATCACACAGGTGTAGTTTTAGCATGTATTCTGGTACAATCTTTTCAATGTACAGAACAGCAGAATTGAAAGGTTTTGTCACAAGTTAAATTTGTATTTTCTCTTTCCTTTCAGGTTAAAAACAAGAGTAAGCGCATATTATGGCACCACATGCTGAGATACATCACTCCTAGTATCATCATTGTTTCTGACAGTGCAGACCAATATCATATCACAGTTGTACAACTTTAGGCTTCATGGACAATAACATTGTAAACTGCAGCTAGCAGAATGGTGGAAATGTGTTAACTGAAGAATGAATTATCGAAACTCAATTTGTTTTCATGCAGATTTGTCAACATTTATGATTCCAAGACCCATACTCAGAACACTGAGAACAAAAATCACTGGTTGAAGAAATCTACCAAAGCTCTCTGCACAAGAGTCTGCAGGGTTACATCTGTACTTACACCTAAAGGACACAGTTCCTATTGAAAGTGCCAATGCCACTGGCACAATTCTAGCATTTTTTTTAGAAATACAGTGGAACCCCGGTTAACAAACTTAATCCGTTCCGCGACTCCGTTCGTTAACTGAATTGTTCGTTAACTGAAGCAATTTTTCCCATAGAAATTAATGCAAATGCAATTAATCTGTTCTAGTCTCCGAAATTTTTGTGATATTATTTGTAATATACAGTAATTTTCTTTGATGAAAATGTAGAAAAACGTAGTATCTATCATTACAGCAACAAACATGTAAACTTTGTTTAATAAAATAGCACTGTACATACTTTCGTTTGTTGTAGTTGGTGGCAGAAAAGTGGAGATATACGAACCTTAATGCTTAGAGTGGGAATCCCCTCCAAAAAAATAACAGGTAGCACTTCATTGGAAGATTCTTCGAGTCGAAGTCTCTTTCAGTAAAAAAAAAAAACCACCAGTGGCTAAGTGGTCTTCATACCTTGAACACGGGTTCGTGGGTTCACACCTCACTCAGACGGGCTGGCCACATGGAGTTTTCCGGGCTTTCTCCACGTCTGTAACGCCTAAATAGGGGCCAGTTTCCATTAAAAACACCTCCCAGAAGGCATTCCCCCTAGGCAGATCGCCCAAGTGTTGCATTGCCATAACTTAAAAAACAAACAAACTCTTTCCGTAAGAAACAAGAAATTGATCTAAAGTTGATTGTCTTACTCTTTTAATCAAAATCTTTCTCAAATGCGATAGCGCATTGTCGTTTATATTGCATTGTTGTTTTCTATTGCCACACTGACTTTTTTCTTTCTTGGATGCCATATTGATTAAATATATAAATCACAAAACTGAAAAAAGAAGTATAGCACAAACACTCGGAAAAGCAATGCTTAACTCGCACATGCCTAACACCAACTAAAATTTGACACAAAATACCATTACATTCGTTATCCGAGACAAAATTTTTGCAAAATAAAAGTTCATTAACCGATTTGGTCGTTAACCAGGACGTTCGTTAACCGAGGTTCCACTGTACTGCAGCCATCTATCCAGGCCCCTTGCAAGTGCCTCCAACTCCTCTTAACCATTGTGCCAACTGACAAGGTGAGCCCTACTTTAATGTCCTCATGAACAAGGGTAATGACAAAGAATCATAAGAACAAATGACTACCCAATGAATGTAATTTGTGTGTAGGCCAATGGATATATGCAGATGTAAAGCAGGAATACATAATCTATTTCATACAACATTAGGCATTTTAAACACAATCTCCAGGACCTAGTCAAGGCAAAGTCTAACCCATTTTCTACCAAATATGAAAAAGAAACAAAGTAGCCAGTCTGAGATATGAAAAATGTAGAGGAAGACATTGTTGAAAATGAGTGTATAGTATTTCTTTGCCTTTTACATTGACAGTAGAATGATCAAAGGCATGGTAGAACTAGCTTAGAAACACGAGATTGGCAAATGTTATTTAGTTGGAAATGGTCAAATTCAAGGTCAATAAGACAAGGCTTTTAATTCAAGGTCAATAAGACAAGAATTTCTTAATTCTTTACTGACAAATACCATAGCTGAATGAATGATCAAGCTAACTGTTAAGCATGCAATAGTGTGCAGTAAAATGCCAATTACACTCCAAAAACACATGTTGCAGTAGTTTTTATTGTGTCTTAAGATCATTTTAATAACTTCTACAGTTCACACAGTGAAAGAGTAAACATGAATCAGCCCCAACTGAAAGGGTCTATGACAAATGAAAGAGATGGAGGGATGGGAGAAGACCTGATTAATGTGTGAGTAATGTTAAAAGAGTAAGTAATAAAATTTGTAAAAAAAAGTAAAACAATAAAATTATTTATGATAAAGATAGCATAAAAATGTTTTTTTAAAAAAGAAAAAGAAAAAAACTAGCTGAAAGACCCATGTTTCAATTCCCAGGGCTCACCAGTGGTCAAGCAGTTCTATTCCCTAAACACTGGGAGTTCAGTTGTGGGTTTGCACCTGGCCAGAACGGGCCAGCCATGTGAAGTTTACCGAGTTTTCTCCATGTTCATAATGCCCAAACAGGGGCCAGTTATCCTTTAAAAGACCTCCGTGGAAGGCGTTCTCTCTCTAGGCAGATCGCCCAAATGTTGCATTGCCATAACTTAATAAACAAACAAACAATTTAAATCCCATAGGGTAGCCATGTCTCCTTTCATCTGACATTTCATTCCATCATTCCAACTCAGGCTGACTCATGTTTGATTAAAATAAAATGAAAAACAATTGATTTTTTGCATAATTTTTGAAATAGTTTGGATTTTTTTCTCTTTAAATTTTACCCCAATTTTAGGGTGTTCAATACTGCCAGACAGATTTTAGGGGGAGGGACTGTATCTCATAAAAGCACATGATTGAATCCACAATTCCTTTTGATTTGTTATTTGTTTGAATAAGCCTACAACTTCATCATAACACCAAAGATGCCTAGCTGAAATAAACTGTACCAAATTATTGTTAACTAATTAAATAAAAAGGCAAGTTGACTGAACAAATTAAATAATGTTTTATAAACATCAGACTGGCACATACCTTAAATCAATATAATTTAAAGTTCTAAGTATTAATATAACTATTTAATTCAACAATATTTCTTATATAATACATACATAAAAGCATAAAAGCCAAGCCATAAGAAAAACAAAAACAAATTCACAAATACATAAGTATGATAATTTTTTGTTTTGTTTTTCTTCAATAAATATGCTTACCTCAGAATTTAAATCGATAGAACACGAATTAATATCAGCAAAATAAATCCCGTTTATAACTTTACAGTTGAAATAACTTCTAATTTAAAATCAAAATATAATTTAACATTGCCATTTGTTTACTAGACTCCATGTTTTTCCGGGAAAATATAACACATTCTTTCGAATTTAAATTTCCGATTCCATATAGCCAAAAACTAGCCAAATGGCGATTCTAAAATCGGTGTATAATTCAAAATGTATATAAAATTAATACTTACAAATAAATATTAATGCAATAAATAAACTTAATATATTTTATTTTCTACTTTTAGACTTAATTACAAATTATTTTTTAATGTATTTAGAATATTTCGCGTATAAAAATTTATAATTCATTTTAAATTTATTTAAATTAAATTAATTGCAATTAATTATTCGAATTAATTTAATTTCTTCGATATTAATTAATAATTCAAAAGTGTAGAAAAAAATGGCTTTACTAGAGTCGGTAGATTAAATGGTCTTTCGACTACCTATCTCCGCTCGTTGCTAAAATCAACTAGAGACAAATGTTACTACCAGGGGCATTGCAATCGCTTCAAGAGCACTAGATCGAATCGCTGTGAGGTCGAATGTTTTCTTTTTATTGAAAGATATATAACCTTCGAGTTCGACTTCATAATTTTTTATATGCATTTTATTATAAGAATGAAAAAGCTTTTTATTTAAACCCAAAACCAGGTTTATGGATAAATAAATGACACTTAATAAAACATTAAACACCTTCCATCGCTGAGAAATGTTTATTTAATAAAACACTAATCGTTCGCGTGAAAAAATGCAATCGACGGGTAACAAAAAAGTGCAAAAATCTGGAGGTCAAGTAGGACATTGGCGCATCCTATCATCGATGTAACAGAACACCGATTTAATATAATATTCATTATTGAAAAATAAACATCCGTGTTTGAGTTTGTTAATTTTTCGCATACTTTGCTTTCTGCCCAGTACATCAATTGGCAAAGCTTATAGCTTGGATATAACAAACCTCCTCGAGATTTGATGAATGTAAATGTCTTCTCTGGTGCAGCATCCTCAGGTTTTGCTGTTAATATATTTTTGCATTCATCACAACCGAGTGATGGCAGTAGACGATAAATAATATAACCTCCTAAATAATGTAGGATAAACTTAAATGTTTCTGGTGTACAATAATCATGATCTAATAATTCACTATCACTAGGATCTCCATAGTATAGACTTGGATCACAAAGCAAATTTTCTAAATGTTCTTCCAATTGTTCTTGAACTTCTCTGAATGGTTTTTTATGACTATGAAGAAGATTTTTTAAAGTAATAAGCATAGATCCAGGATCAGTTTGAACTGATGCTCGTTTGGGAGGACGAACCAAACTGTACACAGTCATCAGTCTGTACAGGTATAAGAACTGCACTGTTGTGGGATGAGAATTGCTTCCACTTCCTTGTCTTATCATTCCAAAGAAACGCTAATTGAAAAGAAAACATAAGTTAAGAGTTTAATACAAGATTATATAATCATTACACTAAGTCAGTTTTGATTGATAAAAAAAATATCAGACGATTAATCTTAAAGTATTTACAAGGAAAGGTGGGCCACAGAGAGATAGCCCTCAGTGAATCACAGTGGGTCTCACAAACCCAGCTCAATCTTTAGTTAACATTTTTTTAAATATAAAAATACTGAAAAAATTTATATTCTTCCAACTTTTCAGTCCGATCAACATGCGGTTAGAACGTTTTTTTTTTTATTTGACTTTACTTGGACTAGATGTCATATCAAAAGCGCCCAGTCGAAAAATTTACCGGGGAAACTCATTACTTCTATATATTGCGTAATAGCGGGAAATAATTAAACCAAAAGTATTTTAGTTTTGCGGACAATTTTACCTCGAAATGTTTCTATCAAAACACTTATTCGTTTAAATAACCTCAATAAATATGTAAATTAGAGCTAAATTGTAGCTGAAAAACGACGAAAATAGCGATTATCTAACATTTGTTTACAATTTTACCTTGATTTACGTAGAAGGAGCGATTTTCTTATTGTAGAATTTTCCACCAGACAATTCTGAGAAAATGCTTACTCGTTCAAACAGAATCAAACAACTAGAAGTTAGCTAATTAGACCCTAAACGTTATAGAATAATATAAATAAAAGAATGATTGTCGCGTAGCTATCAAATTATATAAAATTAAACATTAAAAACGCAATTTTGTCATCAATACAGCAAGAAAGAAAGAAAGAAAACAAAGCGCAGAATTTAACGGTGAAATTGTAGGTTTTTTTACGCGATAGATAAAATTTAATAAATTTATATTAAAACACAGGGTCCGAGAGACCCACTTGCGACTCAGCAAGGGTAAAAAGTTACATGAGTCACTGAGTCACTGAGGATTAAGATTACATAAAAAAAAACACATAAATATTTATCTCTGGTATTGTCTTTTCGGGATCTCTTCCTAGATGGTTCTTCATTTCTTGCGAGACATCGCGTTGATCGTTTTTGAGGTACAGACTTAATAATGTACAGTACTTAGGACAATTAGGGAAGTTTGATGGATACGCATCCGACGTTAATGCCCAGTGGAATTTCTACTTTCTCTCCATTTATAACATGGGAGTTGGTTTTTAAAATAAATCTACTCGCAAAATGTACGTCACAAACGACTCTGGCTTTACGTAGTTTAATTTAGGAAACTTTTATGTTTTATATTCATTATTTAGGAATTAATATTTCTCTGAGAAAAATTATTTGATGCATTTGCATTAATTAACCTATTTTTGATACCGCCGATGCGATGTAAACAATAAATTAACATGTGTTTTATGTGATTGGAGCGCACGTTTTAATATTTAATATCGTTTAGTATAAATTTAGACTTCAATAAGCAATTAATTATCTTTTGTTATGAATATTTTGTGTTTAATTCAAAGAACTTTTTCATGATTACATTTTTACAGAATACAAAACATTTAAATCATTACCAACGTGAATAACGGTTAAGGAACAGAATATTATAAATAATTTCACAGATAATTTTGTATTATTATATTTTTAAATATTTTTAACATTTTAAAATATAATAATACAATAAAATTTAATAAAATGATTAATAATTTTAAAATTTTATTAATGATATTTTTNGTATATACGTACCGTACGTAACAGAATGCATTAAAATTAATAATATTTGATCAGTGTAACTTAATATCCTAAGAGAAATGTCAACATTAATCAATTCGGTGTTGGTAAACAGTTGGCGCAATTAACATAAGTTATAGGTAGAGAACACAAATCGAATAATCCGTATACCCCGGAGGCATAAGGACGAATTCGTCGAGTTACTTTTCCATTCGTAAATCGTCCGACACAGGAGTACAGCAATTCGCTCCCGATAAAAAGATTAGAAAACGAAGAGAAAGATATAATTCCTCTCCTTTAAATATATTCTGATCCGTAAAAATAGACTTTTTACCACATAATTGGGCACGAAATCCATAACCGATATAAAAATCTTTGGTGAAATATGAAAGCGGGTGTATAGGAAAGCGTAGTAACAGGATTTGGAAGGAGAACCTAGCTCGGTAGGGGGTTGCCTCCGTAGGCGATGGGCGCCTACGTCTAGGAAATTTTACAAAGAAGAAGTATCCGTGCGAAAATTGGAAAAGCGAACGAGAGGTAGACCCGGAATAAATTCGCCTTTTTTCTCTCTCTCTCTCTCCATACAATTTTATGCATTTTCCAGTAACGATCATAAATTAAATATCTGCTTAGACCGAGACACGGGCCAATCCCGAAACTCTCGATCAATTTTTCTCTCTTCCGATAAAAATCAAAATTCTTTGATTGAAGGCGGGCAAAAAGTCCATCGCCTCCTTCCAAATCCGATTATGGGCCAAAGGGCGGCGCCTCTTCCAAAATACAATAACGTTTTCAAAAGCGAATATTTTACAAAATTTAAAAATTCTTTTTGGGAATAGAAGTTGTATTTTTCTCTTTACAGAAGAAAAAAAAAGAAGTTAACCTAATCATTTCGGGGGATATATTTTAAAGGTGTTTCGGTCTAAAATACAAATTAAAACGTTAGAAAAGATGAAACAATTAAACTTTACCCGGCGTAGAAGGAAATGTGCCACGTTATAAGCGAGGTCGCGACCGAAGTTTACTTAAGCGGCGCTCGACGTTCGACGTTCACGTTTTACAGATGAAAACTTCGGCCGCAACCTCGCTAATAAAAATTTAATAATCCGCAGCATCAATTTCCATATAAGTCAATTATATTTGGGCCCGGCCTATGAATTCATAGCTTAGGGCCCGACACAGGCCTTCATATTTTACCGTGTATCGTTATTTAGTATGGAAGAAGGAGTTACATTTTAGGACTATAGAAAGTCCGACAATACTCTTTGGAGAATTACATTAAGAAAGAACTACTTATTAAATATTAAATTAGTCGATAAAAAGCGAAAGAACAACTTAAAATAAATAGATTAAAAGTAATAATCGCTAGAAATGATTTTATCGATTCTTTCAAGACATTTAATTTCGAAACTCGGAAGAATGAACTGTCTTGGTTGAAATTAATTCTTCAGTTTAAATATATTTTTCTTATCTAAACACATATAATTCCATCACGAATATTTCAATTTCTTCTATCTTCTTGGAAGAACAATTTTAAGATAAAATGTTTACTTAGTAAAACTATTATATTAGATATTAAAAAGAAAACGTGTGCACGAATTTTCTTGTGTATCCATTAGTGTAATCCATTTTCAATCATTTCTTCCCCTCCCCCCAAAATTCCGCATCCCTACAACTCTCATAAGCTGTTTACGAAACAGAAAATGGCCCATTTATTTTATATATATATATATATATATATTATTTTACTTATCTTTAAATCGCTGGAAGTATTGTTTTATAAACACCGGATTTTATTTTTATAAACATTTTATTATGTTTTAGTTTATATATATATTGTTTTGTTTTTCTTATTTAATGACAAATAATAAGAGAAAAACTTGACATTTTTGGACTCGGGGGGAGGAATTGAAACGTGAAACAATGCAAAAATGTTTGGGGAGGTTTCTGTATGTTAATGTGTGGGTGACAGTGGTGCGTTATACCTTCGTGACGTATTTAAATTAGGGGTCCAATTTAGTGTTAACTTCAAGCATTTGTTCTTTTTTCCCATAGGATAACCTACCACTGGTGGGGACACGATTTTTTTCTACCCCAATTGAAGCTTAATAACTCCTGTGCTTTTTGTCGAAAATTTCTGAAATTTTGTACGGAGGTTTGTGTATTATGGGGGAATGTTTCTAGAAATTTTCAGAAAAATCGAATTATTGGTTCGGAAGATATGGCCCCTCCTCCTTAATATCTCCAGTACTAATATAAAGACTTATAAAGGTAACTCGAGTCCAGAAAGTCTAGCGACAACATTGCCATATTTTTTCCTACATTTTTAACCTATAAAAACTCATATATTTGTAAATTAATATAATAAAAAAAGAAAATAAGTTTATACAACAAATAGGCCTAATATTAGGAAGAGAAATTGAGAGTAAAGGAAATTCTTTTCTACTCGAATAAACTAAAATGTTTCATTTTATGAGGAAAATATATATATATATAAAAGTATTTTAGAATTCAGTAATAAAGTTTTATTGTAGAAAAGAAAATATTAAGTTAAAATTAAACGTGTAGTGTGTACTTTTCTAGAATTGTATAAGCATAATTGATTGCTTTAACCTAAGTTTAATTGCTTAATTTAATATTAATAATCGTAGTAAATCTCATTTATCGAGGAATTTAACAGAATAATATGACCAGAATCTTTCCGTTTGAATATAAAATGGCGGCTAGAGCCATTGAAACAATTATCATACACATGGCCGACTTTAAAGTCAATTTCTTCAATTTAAAATTGATTTTACGAAGGAGGAACGAAGCATTTACAAGGCACCATGCAATTAAATTTTTACTGGTTCGGCTGGAAAATTCAACAGCGAATCTAAAGTGAAATTTAGCTAGAAAATGGCTTTCGTGCCCGTTACCATTTATGCTGAAAGGTGATATTACCACCGTTGTATGTACGCTCGATTGATGCAGATCCACGAGAGACGTGAAATTATAGAAAAGGAACTAGGATAAGAGCTATTTCTATTCATATTTTTCTTCTGAAATGTATTCCAGAAAGTTCTGACACGTAGATGGCTACATTTAATAGGACCATAGAAGCAGATGGAGGCATAAGTGAATTTTACCTACTTGAATCGAAGATTTAAAACATGTCTTTGTCAGTTATACTTCTATAAAGGAAATTGCACGTAGTACTAGATGAAAACTACTATTTTTACGACTTTTTCCGCCTTGGTAATTCGTCAGAATAGAATTGAAACGAACAAATTCCATCTCCATTGAAAATGGAGTCGCTAAATATCTACCCCACCACGAAAAAAAAAACAATCGCGAACTTAAGAAAAGCAACAATATTATCCCTCACTCTAGGGAATTAGAGGGAAATTACGTTATCAGAGACTATGAAATTTATAGAAAAGGCATTATTTTTTTACAATTTTTACTCGAACTAGCAGCGTGTGCCCTGCATTTGTTGGTTTTTTTGAGATGGTGATAGATTGATGAGATTGTAATGATAACAAAAATGTGTCTTAGTAACTAAAAAGTACATTTATTAAGCCCAGTTTACAATAATAAAATTGCAAAACACTCAAAAAAAAAAATAAAAAATTGCTCGGAATTAAGTTAAGAGGGTGGACTTTACCGATGATTTGGAAGACCCTATAGTATTTTCGAAGAATATACCTGCCAAATTTGTTACAGAACCACTTACCTAACACGTACAAATACGTATTTTGTCTTTTATATATACAGTAAAACCTGTATAAACCGGTTTGTTTCCATCAGATTTCCGTTTTTTTTTTTTTGGACAGGTTTCACTTTATATAAAATAATCTTAATCAACCTTGGAGGAAAACGATTTCGGAGTTATTCAAATTACAAATCATTCGGAGACAAATTAAATGCAGAATCTCGATAAATAAATAAATATTTTTTTCTTTTTTATTGTTCTATATTTTTCCAGTTGACAATGAATTCTTTCACAAAGCTTGATTGGCAATCGCAGCAGGAACACTTTATCTCCTGCTCGGCCAGCTTTTCCTTCAATCTTTAACTAAGCTTTAAATTCCGTAATAAAGGTGTGACGTCATTTCTCATCAGGAGAATCTATTATGCTCCCTTCCGCCGAATCAATTTTAATCCACAAGAACAAAACACATACCGGCATGAATTTTTATACGAAATATAAACCTAAAAAATATATACTGTATATATATATATATATATATTTATTTATATACGTGATTATATATTAAGTTTATAAATGATTACAGTAAAACCTGTATAAAATTTAATATTCCTTCGAAATTTATTTAGTTTACCGACAAAAGTTAACGTTACTTAATATCTTACTGCTTTCCCATTTAATCTTGGAACACATAATTAAAGGATGGAAAGTAAATGGAATACCAAATGTCAAAGCATTTACTTCTCTATCAGAACTTGAATGACGTATTCTTAATTAAAGTTACAAAATGAGAAGAAGATGAACTTAACTTCCAGCGGCGAAACGAAATTCTAGTCAATTGATATCTTTAATACATTTAATCAGGAATAAATTTCACCAATAATTTTATATCTTTTAAGTAAAATTTTCTTTAATTTATCCTTTCAATTGATTAATGTTATCGTAAGAATTAAAATTTTCACAAGTTTCGCTTCATTAATCAAAATTCTTCGGGCATACTTAAGAGTTTTCTCCCCTTTTCAATACTAGCGAAGTTGCGGCCGAAGTTTTCATCTGTAAAACGTGAACGTCGAACGTCGAGCGCCGCTTACTTAAGCGGCGCTCGACGTTCGACGTTCACGTTTAAAAGATGAAAACTTCGGCCGCAACCTCGCAGTATACTTACAAAATATTATATTTTTAGCTATTTCTTCTGTACAGGAATTCTTCCACTCGTCATATAAACTCTGTTGATCGTAAAACCAATTTAACTGATCCTTCGGCAATAATAAAAGTATCCTTATCTTGTATAAAATTGAGTTAAAATATAAAACAGATAAAGGAAAATTGCGATTTTATCGAGATTAGAGATAAAAAGTAAACGAAATTCAATGAAGATATCCATAAAGAGAGATGAAGAATGGTTAAGCAGGCGTACAAAATAACGTAGTAAAAGAATATGAGACAGAATAAACGATGGCGAGACAAGATTAAGGGGAAAAAAACAGCATATAAACTTGGAGAAAATAGTGTCGGAGTTAAAGATCTCTTCATCTTTAACTAGAAAGTCCTTTATTCTGTTACGACCGTAACAACGTCTGATAACGATAGTTTTATTGTTATCTCTGAAGTTTTAAAGAAATATTATACTAAATATATTATAGAAAATGCGACTAATAGTTAAGACCTACATATAACAGTTAGATAATAAAAATCCAATGAAGAAATAATAGATTTTTTTTTATGATAAGAAATTATGACGTGATCGTTTTCATACGTTGAATAATAAGTTTGTAATTAAATTCCTGAATTTCGTAAAAACGGTAAACGTTATAGATAATAAAAAATATAGGCCTATAGGTTTATATATTAAGAATTTAAATAGANAAAAAAAATTCATTAAAGTTAATTTAAAATGGCTTTATATAAGAATTAATAGAAGCAAATGCCAGTTGTTTCTTCTTTGGTGGAATTCGTTTCATAAACATATTGCATTTTAATGACATCATTAAGTCAGAATTTCAATAATATAAAGTTAATCTGGGCCAGAGATTAGTTTTATGCATCGATACGAGCGGGATGATTTTAAATATGAAGGACAATATTCCCGAAAGAGATAATAATTGGGAATTGTTAGCAACGATAATAATCGAGATGATCCTTTATGAAATGGTCATTACATGCCAAAGATAAATAAAGATTGCTGTAACGAATCCAGAAGTAATTTGTCGAGGATTACTAATATTTAGTTCGGTTACCATTTAATTACAGTGAAACCTGTCCAAAACGGAAACCTGCCTAAACAGAAAAGATTCTTCGAAACGGAGCGAGTTTAAAATACCTGTTTAAAACGGAAACTTGCAGACAAATATTCGGTACAGTTCGATTCCGGTTTATACAGGTTTTACTGTATTTTTTCCGTTCAGGCAGGTTTCTGATCTATTCAGGTACCGTTTTAAGCAGATTTTGCCATATTAAACTAATATTTAATTTTAATTAAGTAAAATCATTTCACATCTTAAAAGTGATAATTTGTTTGTAATTCTGAGTTTTCGCGTGGGCCGCTTGATAACGTGCTTATAGTTTATTACCCCTTTGTTACGAGAGAGAAATTATATTAAATTAAAGTTTATAAGTTTGCAAAATCCCACGTGAAAAGTTACATTTTCAACAGGAAAATCGAATTTGAAATCGCATTAACAGGAAAAAAATAAAATAAAGATCTTATCAGAAATACCATTAGGATACTGTAATTTAATGTAAGTTTGTTTATAAATTCTATTAACTGATTTAAACATTATAAATAATTGATGCAGTTTGAACCACTTTTAAGTCTTGCTATAAAGTCAGGGTAAAGATTTATTTATCTATAATTTAAAGTGAAATGTTATTCATTATCACGCAGAGGATCTTTAAATATAGTAAAATCTGTATAAATTAGAATGAAATACAGTAAAACCTGTGTAAATAGGAATCACACAGTACCAAATACAGTAAAACCTGTGTAAATAGGAATCACACGGTACCAAATACAGTAAAACCTGTGTAAATAGGAATCACACGGTACCAAATACAGTAAAACCTGTTTAAATAGGAATCACACGGTACCAAATACAGTAAAACCTGTGTAAATAGGAATCACACGGTACCAAATACAGTAAAACCTGTTTAAATAGGAATCACACGGTACCAAATACAGTAAAACCTGTTTATACAGGAATCCACGGTACCAAATACAGTAAAACCTGTGTAAATAGGAATCACACGGTACCAAATACAGTAAAACCTGTGTAAATAGGAATCACACGGTACCAAATACAGTAAAACCTGTTTATACAGGAATCCACGGTACCAAATACAGTAAAACCTGTGTAAATAGGAATCACACGGTACCAAATACAGTAAAACCTGTTTAAATAGGAATCACACGGTACTAAATACAGTAAAACCTGTTTATACAGAAATCCACGGTACCAAATACAGTAAAACCTGTTTATACAGGAATCCACGGTACCAAATACAGTAAAACCTGTGTAAACGGGAATCACACAGTACCATATACAGTAAAACGTGTATAAATCGAAATCGCACGATACCAAATATTATTTCCAGTTTGGTAAGTTTTCGTTTCTTTCAGGTTCCGTTTTTGACAGGTTTTACTGTATTTTTCCGATTTGGCATATTTTCGTTTTGAACAGGTTTTTCTTAAATATTAAAAAAAATGGCTCAATTTCGAGAATTTTATGCGTTTAGGCAGCTTTCCGTTCTATTCGGGTTCCGTTTTGGGCAGGTTTTACTACATTAAAATGCCCAGATAATACAAATAAACACGCTTTTATGATTTAATACATTAAAGACTACGGACATGTTTTTCTTATAATTGATTACTACTCGAATAGGATTTTATTTTAATATAAAATAAGCTGTTTTTGCGTTATTAAACAGTATCAATCTCGACGTGTGACATAAGTGATTAATATTAATGTTATTGAAGTGAATTACTTATCGTTTAAATCAATATTTTTGTTCATCCAAACGATTAACGACGTTAAAACAGCCATTGCTTAAAACATGTCGTTTCACTCTTGCTGAATTAAATAAACAAATATTGCTAAATTATCAAAATATTTTAATAATTTTAATTAAATCATAAATATTTGAAGTTCACTCGATAAAAAGTCAAATTCGATTGATGTGAATAGCAGATCCAGAAATTTTTAAAGGGGTGCAGAAAGGAAACGACGTACCTTACAGAAGGAAAATACTCCCTTAGGATAAGGAATATAGAATAGAAATTTAGGGAAAAATCCCCAGAAGTTGAGAAATTTAGGGCGCGGGAATAGGGTAAAATCCCCAGAGTGGGGAATTTAGGGTTAAACCCAAAAGTTGGGGAATCTAGGGTGAATATTTAGGGAAATTTCTAAATGTTGGGGAATTTGATGTGAAAATTTAGGGAAAAATCTCCAAATGGTGGGAAGTTACAGTGGAAATTTGGGGAAATTTCCAAATGTTGGGGAATTTGATGTGGAAATTTAGGGAAAAATCTCCAAATGATGGGGAAGTTAGGGTGGGGATTTAGGGAAATTACTAGAAGGTAGAAGGCATCCCCTTAAGTATGCACCTGTTTAATGTTTACATAAAGGTCACTAAATTAATATGTCTATCATTTTAAATTCAATTAAATAATGCTTCTTTACTAATAATTTTTAATATACACAACTGTGAATATTTTATTTGTTATTATAAATTTTAATTTGACAATAAATTTAAATTTTATATTACCCTTTAAAAAAAAACGGAAAATATGTGCATTTGTATACATTTATAAATCGCTACAAAGTAATAATATTTTTTTATCGCAAGACATAAAATGAAATACTGAAACAATTTCCGCATATTTTTATATGTAAATGGCAATACTTTATAATAACAAAGCGTTGTTTATTACTAAATTATTCATAATTTATAACAGCTAAATCTCTAAAAAGAAAAATCAAAAGTTTATACAGTAAAACCTGTGTAAACCGGAATATGTTTTCCGCTTCGAACAGGTTTTATTAATTAACATATAAAATCGCTCAGTTCCGAAAAAAAATTTTTTCCGTTTACGTTTCCGTCTTAGGCAGGTTTTACTATACGTTAAAATATATTATTTATCGGTTATTAATTTTTATTTATCTTCTTTCGTTTAGTCAACGTTCTAAAAATATTTCTTTTTAAATGGCAGAATTCCCCTTCGAGATTGATAGAAACCGACTCTACCGGAGATAAAGAATTCTTGAATACATTTTCTACTTTCCCCTTTAGGAATTCCTCCAATTTTGTTCGATAGTTGAATTCAGTTGAACGATTCTCTCTCTATAAAAACTCTCCCCCTAATCTTTCTTCGATAATAATGGCTGATCACAATGAGGTTATTTATTTTTAAATGCTTCAATAGTTTCTTAAGAAAAATCATAAGAAAAATGTATATATCATTAGGTCCAACCTCTTAATCTTCTTCTATATTTAAAGTAAATCTAATTATCTTCTTTGATTTTTATGGATAATTTCTTATAAGCGATGGAAGAGGAATTGTATTTTTCAATGGATTTTTCCCCCTTTTCTTCTTCTTCTTATAATAATTACGAAATATTTCTTATTAAATTAACCTTGACCCGCGCGAATCCCAATATTGACTTGTCTTATACGAAAGCACTCACTTCCCATTGCATGACGGGAACTATTGCTAGAAGATCTTCAGCAATCGCGCGTGTGAGAAGTTTCTTCTGACTTTTGTCGACTTTAATACAAGTGAAAGGAGTAGAGAAATATTTTTATTTATTTATTATTTAAATTCCTAATGTTTAAATTTTGCGTATAGAATGTAATGGAGTACGCGTTTAATTTTCGAAAATTAGGATAATGCCTTCTACTGTCAATCAACAAGGCACCTCTTGCGTGTTTCAGTGGCCTTTGGGTGTTGTGTCAACCAGTGTCAATATGTCCGAGTCGAATTCCACTATCGAGTGTACAATTGGTGTTGGATGTTTCCTACGTTATTCAGTTGCGTGGACTACGGGTTATTGCGTTGCTTACGCTTCTATTTTTCTATTGGGAATTATTGGAAACGGTTGTGTACTCAATATTATATACAGGAATAATTCTATGAGGACGACGTTTCACTTTTTGCTCGTTAATCTGGCCGTTGCCGATCTACAAGTCGTCGTTTTTTATCTACCAGCGACTCTAGTGGGACACATCTTCGGACGTATGTATTACAAATATCTATTTATACTTATTTATAGCGCATATGTTATATCGGGGTGGCTCTGTATAGAAATTGGGGGGAGGGGTGATCCGACGACAATGAGCAAGTAAAATTTCTTATTGTCGGTTCTTGAGTGGATACACAAAATAAGGTATACAGTACTCGTTTCCACTTGTAGTATTAGATATATTAAAAGTACAATACGTTGTGGGGGGCAATTTTCTGGTATAAAAATACGGGGGGATGTGTTTCCTCTGTCCCATATGGATCGAAGAACGTGTTGTATTGACAGAAAAAGTTTTGTTTAGTCGAAAAACTTTGATTTACATCTGTTTATAATATAGTAAAAACCTGTCTAAAACGGAAACCTCTCAAACCGGACCGGAAAAAGTATTCGGTACACCGATTTACACTTATAACAGTTATAGTATAAGTGTGGTATATTATAAAGAAAGTAATTTTAAAGTATATTAAATTTAAGGGTTTAAAAAGTTATTACCTTACTTAATTTAAAGAAGTTTTTTTTTCGAATTAAAGTTTTATTAATATTGAACTTTTAGTAAAGGGATAAAAGAACTAACACACGGAATCCATTAGAAAAGATTATACGGTTACATTTAAGTATAAAAAATCCTATTTAAGTTACAGTGTCTTCGGGACAAACCATTACGACTTTATAAAGAATAATACAATGTTGGCTTTCTCACTAGGCCCATTAGGCAGGGGCCTAAGATCGAAAGAGTTTGGGAGACTTAAAAAATTTTTTAAATAATAATAAGAGGCCTAAGGGGCGCCATGTTTCTAAATCCGCCATTGATGTTAAATCGTATCTATTTTTGAGGTTATTTTCTTTTTATTTTGCCTCGACGATAACACCAGATAAAACTGTTCATCCGTATGAAAGTTGTAGGATTTATCGACTTCTAAACTATATATATATTTCTTTTATAAGTTAAAGCAAGAAAGAAAAATACTATTAATTTTTATTTTAAACGTGAGATAAATCACACAGTATTGTTTATATTAATATTTATTATATATACGTTAAAACCTGTGTAAACCGGACTTGTACGGTAGCAAATATTTTCCCAATTTGACAGGTTTCCGTTCTAACCAGGTTCCGTCTTAAACAGGTTTTTTCCAATATAGAGTAATATTTACTTTTACAGTAATAAATGCTTAAATAATATAATATAAATTAAATTTATCGAGTTAAAATTAGCGAAAAAAAATACCTCATATTAAAATATTGATTATTATTTATATACGCCTGTAAGATGTTATCTTTTGAATCGATAAATCAAGTAAACTTAAAGGTAATTTTTCTTTTAGTCCATTTTTCTTCAAGTAAACTAAAGGGACGATTTTTTTATTACCATTAGAAGTTTTGATTTTAACGTCATCTGTTGAAAGTAATTGACTAATGTTCGATGATTTTTCTCGTTGTAACGACGTTCCAAACAATTTTAATTATATTTACTAAATAATTTAAATAAATCAATAAAGATTCGAAGCATTTTTATGATTAATTTTACTCAAAAATTAATTTTCCAAATATTTTAAAACGTTATTAAACGATGCATTTTATCTAGAAAATCCAAACCCAACTGATTAATGAATGGGGGTAATTAATTAATAAGAAAACTTCTCTTAAAATATCCTTCTACTAATTATCGATAAAGGGTTAGAATTGTACACGTGGAAATTTTTTTCTTTGTTAAAAAATATAACTATTTCCTTGTTAATAATTGATTTGTTTTAACTGTCAGTCGATCGATATTTGTGACAATTCGTTTCATCAATCAAAGTTTCATTCTTTTTTTAAAGAGTAAATATCGTAAATTCAAAATATATAAACAAAATTTTCAATAGAAGTGATTACTTTTCTTCTCTTTACAAAATTATAAATTAAAAAAATGAAAATCAATTGAATGGAGTGAGTGGGAAAGTAGTACAAGTGATAGAAACTTTTTCTTTATTAAAAATACAAATGAGTGTTTTTTTCCTGTACGTATGTGTGGAGGCACGATTTTTTAACACCTAATTTGAAGCTTAATAACTCCCGTGTTTTTTGTTGAAAATTTCTGAAATTTTTCAGGGAAATTCTAGTATTAGGGAGAAATATTTCCTGAAATTTTCAGGAAAATTGGATCACTAGTTCGGGAGATATGGCATCATCCTCTTAATCCCGAATCAATACGAAGACAGGTAATGGTAGCAATTGTTAGGAATGAAAACAAACATAGAATATTTAAATTTAAATAAAAATTAATTTATAAAATATAATTTATTTTGAATTCGATTCTTAATCTTATTTTTTTTTCTCTCTTAAAATTCTGTTTTGTAAAGATTTATTTTCTTTAATGATATAAGCAAACAATATCCGACTATTTTTGTAGATATAATCGAATTTATTTCTCTTATTTTAATTCTTTAAAAATTAATTTAATTATAATTTTTCTCTCTTTAAAATTAAACAAAATTTAAAAATTTTTAAGTAAATAATTACATCGAATTAATAATTAAATTTTTTCTTTTTAATTCTGTGAAATTTATATATAGTTACAATCCTCTTAAGTCAATGTTTGCCTGTTTAATATTGTAAAGTAACTTTTAATACAGTCGAACCTCCGAACAACGGCCACTGGCGGGGACATAAAAAAATGGCCGTTGTTTGGAGGTTTTATATATATATAGTTTAACATAACGTGATCGTGTAAATAACAGGATAAACACAATATTTCTTTCGTGTCGTTTTTGATGAATTTGTTACAAGAATATTGATGACAATGAATAGAGAATGTATTAATATATGGATCCATTATAATCCACTTTAAGCATTTATCATCACCAACAGTTATTGCTTAATTCATCTTTATCTACTCTGGTTATTGAGAAATTTTCCGACAGATTGCAAATCTTATTTTTTTTTTTATGTCGTGCCTGTTGATATAAGACATTTATTATGTTAAAATATATCCTTCACTTAAATAAATCTGTTCTAGTGTATATTAATTTTAAGATTTTATTTAAATATTTTTAATAATAAATTGTATTTATTTATATTTAATTTATTACTTTTATTTTTTCTGCCATTATATATGAAATGCAAAATATTTAAGTTGTTTTTTATTCCTATGTATGGACGTTAGTGTGTGTGGGGGGGAGTTCGATTATGTTCTTGATTAAAGCTTAATAACTCCTGTGCTTTTTGTCGAAAATTTCTGAAATTTTGCAGGGAGATTTGTGTATTAGGGATACTGATGCTATTAAATTTTGGTGATTAAAGATCACGGGGATGGGGAGATATGAAGAAATCTTTTCTGTAGTATTGTAAATTAAAGACTGGATAGTTGGGTAGTTAAGTTCGTTTTGAGGAACCCAGACGGGTTTTTCCACCCGACCGGATTCGAACTAAGAATTCTTGATGGAGGTCTGTATGTCGGCCCGTTCCTCGCCAGCCTATCCCTTATTGTAGGCCTAGTCGAACTCATAATAGACTTACTGAAAAGGCCGTCTTAGTATCCACAGGGTGGAAAGAATTTAAAAAAAAGAAAAAAAAAGAAAACTATTGTAAACAGATGGCTATAGAAAAATATATTCCTCGATATTAAATTACATATAATGTTATTTTTATTAATATTTTATTGATATATATATATAAGAGAAGAGTAGAAAAATTTTCGAGAATTATAACAAAAGTATTATTTAGGATACAATAAATATGAAATTTTGAATGATTCATTGATGATCTAGAATTTAAATTGTAGCGATTTAAAGAGGAATTCCAATAAAATTCTACCAGTAGAAATTTTTATTCGCTTTCAAAACGACAATACGCCAAGTGTCGAGTTCGCGTCAATCTCCAATGGGTGATGGAATTCTTTTGAATAATTCACTTTTAGAAAAGAGGATTTAAAAAATAAAAAATAAAATTCAATTCTATTTTTCTCGGATCGATTTTCATAAGATTAATAACATAATGAAAATAAAAATATATTTTAAAGTTTACGTAAACAATTTGCCGAAATAATCAAAAATGCAATCACGTTTAAGATGATTTGTACTTTGAGGGAGTGCGTGAGGGATTATAAAATTGAAGAAGGGTGGAAGAAATATTAGAAAATTGATTAGATAAATGAAATATTTTAAATAAACAGAGAGACGAAATGATGAATTTATGTTAAATAAAAAATTTCAATGATGTTTTATGTTGACATTAATGGTTTTCTGTCATGACACGATGACATTTTCTAGTCGCTCAATGTCAATTTTACATCTCATCAATCAATATAAGAAATTGTGTCCCAACACGAAAATCCAAAATCATTAATACTCTATATACATAACTATTTGAAAGCTTTCAATCTCTTTATAACGTCGTTTCGAGAGCGGGAATATAAAATATATATGTGGCACAGCTTCCATTTTCCCTAGGATAAGTGGAGCCGTGTGATATAAAACGTTTGCATTTTCCCCCCTCTTCCTCCTCCTCATCCTCCTCCTCTTGTTCTTATAGGAAAAATGACTGATTTTTCTATTATTCGGGAACAGATTAATCAATATTTTGAAAGTAAAATATAGTTTAAATCTGAAAAGTTGAATTTCAAAACGTTTTTCGAGTGATTTATCATTTTCCTTTCGTATTTTGCCTGAAAAGTAGAGCAAAGTGGGATCATGAATTTAATGATAATCTGTGATGCTTAACCGTTGATACTTTAAAAAATACTTTATAAAAACGACTTCGATAATCTCGTTATAATATAGCAAAACCTGTTCAAAACGGAACCTGCCTAAACGGGAAAATTCTTAGGAACGTAGCTATTTTATTTGTTTAAAAAAAACCTGTTTAAAATGGAGAGCTACTAAAGCTGGAAAAATATTCGGTGCCCCGCGAGTCCGGTTTACACAGGTTTTACTGTATATCAGATTTGAACTTTGGTTTACAGAATACAGTACATAGATCTTAAGTGGCGTATACTAGGGGTTGGTCTTAGTAATAAGAAACTTATCACAGACATAAAAAATCACCAGATTGAAAAAAATCGGCGCCATATCGCCAATTGGCTTGAAATCTAAACACAAATAGCCAGACCTGGCAACGTGCCCTGTTCCCACTATCCATAAAGTGCTTAAAAAAACAAAATAACTATTCATGCCCTAAAAAATCAACATCTATATTCGGCTCTATTCAAATAACAATAGATAGACACTACATTATCCGTGTAAAGCCCAAATTCTAAGTGTTCCAACCGTTTTCTTTATCTGTTTGTATACCTAGTCGTTCAAAAGGGGTGTTGTTTATAGGAGGGTCAAGAAGCTCATAAGAATTATACATACGTACTGTACACACATACTCGCATACATTCCACACAATTACAGTAAAACCTGTGTGAACCGGAATTACAGTTGGGAGGAATTCATGAGATCAGAAGAATTTAGACGACCCGGCGACTGGTGAATTTTATTTTCAGACGTTATCAGAATTGTCTAAAAATATAAATTGGCACATTGAATAAATATATTCTGCTTACCAATTTACTATTATTTATTTATTCTTTTTAAAAGTAAAGTAAAATGCATTACGGGAATGAAAGTTGTAAAATTGACTTTGCATATGAAATGTTAGAAACTTTTGATCCCGGTGGATTAAGATAAAGAAGAAATTGTCTGTTACTTGTTTACTCGTTTTTAATGTTAGCATTACTTTTAAATAATGAAATATCAACAGAATAAAATATGGAAACATTATTAAATATTTATATAAATTCTAAAAAATAAAAATTCTTGCAACGACTTCAATAGTAAAGTAAAACCTGTCAAAAACGGAACCTGAATAAAACGGAAAAGTTCTTCGAAATGGAGAGATTTTTTTTATGTTAAAACAAATCCTGTTTAAAGTGAAAACCTGCCAAACCGAAACAGTATTAAATGCGATTCTGGTTTATATAGGTTTTATTGGGCTGCAACCTAGCAGTGTCTGTCTTTCTGTCTAACTGTCTGTCCTTCCTTAATCTTGAGAACAGAATTAGATAGATGTAAGTCGAGACCAGACATGTAAAGCTTAGGGGCAGAAGGCCCCATTAGCTATATTAGTGGCCGGAAGTCACGTTATTTCGATTCAAAAATTTTCGCTTAAGTTAGCTGACCAGCATGACTCTGTTGTTATCAAGAAAAGTATGATGTACAGGGGCAAGACTATAAATAAAATCGAGAGCATATTTAATTTCGATAAATAGAAATGTTCGAGTGTATATATTATTGCTATTGTTAGTATTGTGCCCCGCAATGCCAGGCTGCAAGATTTAATCGTCTTTTAATTTAAAGAATAATGTTGTATATAGTTATTCTCCACCACTAAATTTTCCATATCTGATCTCGATTTTCATGTAACTCCGTTCTCGAGATTAACGAAGGACGGGTGGACAGACAACAGTGAGAATGTATATGACTGAAATCTGAAAATTGCAACCTAACAAGATTAAAATATTGTTTAAAGTGTAAGTAATGGAAGATTTCTTTCTTCCCTGTGTGTTTCAAAAGGGGGCCTTTTACTGTACCTATCCAAGCCCACATTGGGGCCTGGTTAGTGAGGAACTGGGCCCAAAATATTCAGAACTGTCAGCCCGTAAAAAATTCCTAAAGAACTCTTCCCAGATTCGATCTGGGAATCCCCAGAGCGATAGATTGAGTATAATTATGGATTTATTTTAAGAATTTAATTGTAAAAAAAAGGCAACGGGTCTATTTTAGATTACATTTTTAACGTATAAAATGTGTCCAACACGAACACGAACACTTAAGTAATAAACACGTTCTAAAAATAAAAGTAAAAAGTAATAAAAATGGAAGGAAATGAACAAAATTCGATTTGTAGTTTTATTATTCCCTTCCATTTTTATTTATTTATTTTTTTTTTTAATTCTCTTTTGGTTGGCAAACTTGCAACCGTAGACAAACATTGCATGAATGCTTTATTTGATATTACATTAAGTTAATCACTTTCTCTTAACTTTAACAATTCGTAATATGAATTTCCGCTTATAATAGATCGAAAGATAGACTTTAAGATATTGACTTTATACGTTTACCGTGTCTCTATACATTTATTTAGAATTCTAAAAGATTGGACCTAGTGTTTACTCATAACTGCAAACAAGACAAATTCCAGTATGCGAAATTATTTAAATGCAAATTAGTTTGGTGTTGAACGTTGTACAATTTGTATGCGTATTACTTAAAGAAATATTTTCAATTTTCTTTTTTCGACCATTTATAGGTCCTATCTCTTCGTTTGAACACTTCGCTTATAGCATTGACCAATCAGAAGCGAGGATTTGAATTTCGTTTTGTGTAGAAGTGGCCAATCAGAAGCGAGATTGCAAACTTATCACGTGATTTAAATCATCTCTTCTAATTGGCCGCTGTTATATCCTTACTGTTACGTGTGACGCATTCAAATACTCTCTTCTGATTGGTCACTTCTATACAAGAAAGCTTTGGATGTGACGTTGTAACATGTGATTCAGATCTTAGCTTATGGTTGGCTGCGGTACACAGTAAACTGCTGCAGTGCGACTATACTGTACTTACCTATTTACAGTATCAAATGCCGCAGGCCGGATGGCCGAGAGGTCAAGGTGGCAGCCTACCGCTCTGGGGGAACCCGGGATCGAATCCAGAAGGGTCAAGGAATACCCAGGAATTTTTCGGGAGTGGTCCGTTCGGATATGTCGGGCCCCGTCCCTCACCACCCTGTCGCCCCATTGTGGGCCTGGCCGAACCCATAATGGGCCTGCTATAAGAGGCCCTCTTAGTGCCCACAGGGCGGAAAGAGTAAAAAAACAAAAAGTATCAAGTGCCAGAAGGGCCGGTGCCAAAATGGGCGGTACTGTTAGAAATTGTAAACATAAAAGTGCTGTTTGTTAAAAGTTCCAAGTATTATTATTTATTAGTTATATTCAAATGTAAATATTTATTTATTCAAATTGATTATACAAATACTTTACAATTTATATTATATTACCGCCCCTTCACCCGATTTCTTTTGGAACATTAATATCTAGTTAGTAAAGTGGGCCAGTGGTCCCGAAATTGCCAAATTGGAAAGAGTGTCCTAGTCTTCCGCTGGTCTTGACTATATGTATATCTCACTGCATTGTTCACGTATGTTATTACCTAAGATATAAATTGCTTGTAGCAGAATACTTAATACAATACGACCTCCGAATAGTGGACATCATTGGAATCGAGAAATTTGTCCGCTATTCATAGGTAAATACTGTATAATAGATGTCCTATTTTAATAGTCTGGAGATTGTAAAAATTCCCTTAATTAAGTTAACGAAACTTAGATAAGTGTAAAACCAATAGGGAATATTTTGTCTAAGTCTATGTTAAAACCACCGTAGGCAAACACGTGTTTACTTTAGTCGAATGTCTCCTGGGACTTTGTTATTGTGAACACGAAAAAATATCATTTGAAGTAATTACTCTGTAGACGTGTTTACGTGTGTCAACCACCCGAAATGATTTCTGTTATAGAGTTTTTGTGTTCTGTCATCTTCAGATTTTGTCAACTTTAACAGAAACAATTCGTTTAGTCGATTAGCATCACAATTTTTCGTAACAATGCTCTCAATTTTAATAGTGTCTTGTTCCTGTACATCATACTTTTCCTGTTAACAATAGAGAGTCGTGCCAGTCATCTATCTAACTCCATTTAGGAGAGAACTTTTTAATTGAAATAACGTGACTTCCTGTCCAAACTGGAAGTTTGTAAATAGTTAATTGGAGCCTCCTGCCTCTAAGTTTCCATATCTGATGTCGACATTCATCTATCTATCTCCGTTCTCGATATTAAGAAAGGACAGACAACGGACGTCAGTGGGAATTTATATAGGTCGATAATTTTTTTAAAATTGCCCAAATAACTTGATGGTAAAATATGAACATCCTCTTTAAAGCTTAATAACTCCTGTGTATTTTGTCGAAAATATCAGAAATTTTGCAGGGAGGTTTGTTTATTAGAGGATTGATGCTATTAAATTTTGGTGAATAAAGGTTGAGGGGATGGGGAAATTGTGGGGGTCCAGATTCTCATAAGATTGCTTATTTGTTTGTATACGGTAAAGCGAGACGTGGAAGATCTTCCGAGGAGGGATACATCCTGAGAAACTTTCTAGGGGGGAACTGTGTCCTGCTCCGTTCCCTGAACACTGGGAGTTCAGTCGTGGGTTCGCACCTTGCCAAGACGTGGATTTTTCCGAGTTTTCTCTGCCTGAATAGGGGTCAGTTACCCTTAAAAAACCTTCCTTAAGGCATTATTCCCCGCGTTATGACCATACAAGTCCAGGTGCGAACCTACGACCAGTGTTCAGCAAATTTATCCACTCATCCACTGGTGTGTGAGTTCCATAAGAATGTTTTATGTGTAATCTTTTCACTTAATTTTTGTTCTTAATTTTATATATTCTGTAACAAATATGCAAAAATTTATAAGCTTAATTTTTTTTATAATTATATAAAAGTTTTGAAATTTAAATAAATATCTTTTTTTTTCTGAACTTTATAATGAATTTATTCTTAAATTGTCGGGAATGGATTCATATATTTCAGTAATAGTGACAAGCAACAGTTATATAATGTTTTCATTAGCATAAATTTCCTATTTAATATTTATGCAAATGATATTTATTAGAATAAATGGACTTGCAGAAAATTAAGATTATTCCATATTAAGATAAATATTTATTACGTATGAAAAAAAAATTTACACGATAATACAAAGTTACTAATTATAAAATTAAATAATTTATAAATATTGTATATAAGAAATGATATACACATATATAAAATAATATTCTGTATATAAAATATATGAAAGTCGATATCAGATATGTAAAATTAGGGGCTTGAGGCTCTAATTAACTATATACAGTTTGGACCAGAAGTCACGTTATTTCAATTAAAAGTTTTCTCCTGAACGGAGTTAGATAGATGACTGGCAAGTCTCTATTGTTAACAGGAAAAGTATGATTTACAGGGGCAAGACACTACTAAAATTGAGAGCATTGTGACGAAAAATTGCAGGCCGGCATTGTGTCAATGTCATAATAAATAATAGCTCGTTAACCATTAGTAATATTTGTATAGAAACGGTGTATAACAGATAATTTGCTTGAACTAAAGCATAAAAGATCTCTATTTCATGTCAGAAATTGAAGATTTGTTATGTTGTGACGGTTAATTGATTTATGTTTGTCAAGCAGTTACTGTGGCTTTCAAACGTATTGATAATTCGTGTTGCATACGTTCAACATATACTTGAATTATGCTGAAAATATCCATTAACCGATTAATAAAATTATCTGATTTAATTTTACACACTTTTATTAGAAAGAATTTACTTCGATGAATCTATTCAACCCTAAATTTGTATTTATAGTCTACACCCAAGATTAGGATCCTCAAACATTTTTTTAACTGTCGACCCCTTCGAGGATTACTCGACCTATTATTTGTTATTTAATTTAAAATATATGCTCTCCACCTCAAATTAGTAATGTCTTGCCCCTGTAAATCATACTTTTCCTGACAACAACAGAGATATGCCGGTCATCTATGTAGTTCTGTTCTGAGGAAAATTTTTGAATTCAAATTGAAACCCAATAATATTTGTTATGAATACTAAATCAATAGATTATGTTCTATTGTTTTTAATATTGTATAAGATTTATTTGAAAGGAGGACCCAATTTTTATCTGTAACCCAGGACCACATTAGATCGAATATCTGATTACTTTCCATATTAAATTATTTACATATTTTCGGTTTTTACATAAGTAAAACGAATATTCTTCTATATGTTAGATGAAATCTAAGCTTTCAAGAAAATAATCAGATAAAAAAAAACAGGATATAAATAAACTTCCATTTCAAAATTGCAGTTTTCTAAAGTCAGTAAATAGTTTCTTTTTTATTGTAAAACATAAATTTTATAGTAATTTTTGATAAAGTGTCGTTTCATTCCCTGTATTTTGTATTCAAAATTATTATGTACTTATTTTAAGTTAACTTATTTTATTTACAATATATTTAAAGTATAAAAATATTCACAGTTTCGACAAAAGTGAAGAAAACACTATTATTTCTTTGTAAAATGTTATTATATTTTGTATATAATAGTGGATCCAGAAATCTTTAGAAGGGGTGTTGAAAGGAAACTGTATGCCTGACAAAATTTTTTACTATGATACCCGGCTTTACTCTGGAAAAACTGGCAAAATAGGGTGCATTTATGCTTCTAAATCCTCCCATGTTTGTATATAAGTTTTCATTTTGTCGATGGGTAAAAATTTCTCAACAAATTTCTTATTTTTCATACTTTCTGATTCACCTTGTCCACTCAAAAACATTCTCACCTTACACTCTTACCCCTTTTCTAACTTTACCCTAGACTTCTGAGTAGGCTTTACCCCTTAATAATAAAAATGAAGTATCATATTGTCGTTATAAGTTCTATCTATAAAAAGATTTATCAGAAATAACTGTAAATCAGGTGATGATCATCAATGTCACTGATTACTTCATCTAATCGTAAATATACTTGTATTATGTTCCAGTTGAAGCTGCAGAAACTGTTAGATTAAGGAATTTTAAAAAAATCTATCTACTAAAATACAATTTCCTGCAATAATTTCTCTCTAATAATCGAAACAATGCATGCTCTTCAATAAAAGTAGCCCATTCAGGGTTCTCTCTCTCTCTCTCTCTCTCTCTCTTCCTGGTTTCTATCTTAACCGTATTAAAATTAATCTTTTTACATCTTTAAAAATTAAATTTTCCCTCCTAGAAGTTTCTCACTAGGATCATGTTTCGAGAAACTTGGTAATTAATTGCGTAATTATATCTCTCCTAGCTAATAGTGTAAGATGAGTGATGGTAGATGATTGATGATTTAACCCTATCTCCTCTGCATAAATATTTCCCTCCGAAGAGAAAATCATATAATCCCACTTTTTATTATTGTTATCGATAGTTATCTACACCTTTTAGCCAAAAAAAACCATCAATGTTAGGACGTAATTAATGGTACACTTACCATTTTCTTCACTCCTAAAACACATAACCATCGTCTTATTCACTATAAAATATGAAAATATTGAATAAAAACAGAATATTTTATTGAATTTATTATTAACTTCTGACATTTTTCTCTTAATATAAAATATATATCAACAAGAAGAGGAGTATTGCTGATGACTTATTAAACAAATAGCAATTTTACTCTTGTAAATCTTCAACTGAAAACAATGCTTATCTTCCTATATATAAGTGTATTAATTGTTTAAATGTCTATCTAACGAGTATTCTAATCCTTCTGAATGTCACGTAAAGTAATTTATATCTCTCGTCTAAGGTCATTTCTCAATTTGTAATCTCTTCTTGATCACCTTCTTATTTAAATATTTGTCAGTTTCGTTTAATGAAAACTTTGTGTTTAGTTAATTTATGTCAGTTTAAAATGTTTATTAATTTTTAATGCACATTTTCCAGGTAAATTATGGTTTGTAGATGCTTGTCCTGCCATACAAAGCTGTAATTATATAAATTAAGAAACCAACCTCAACTTCCCCTTCTATATTATAATAAAGCTTATTTACAGTTAACTTTTTAATTCATTTTTTTAAAATTATTATTATTTTTATAACCCGAATTACACGTAAAGGAATCAAGGAAGCGTATCAGACTTATAAAATTTTAATTGAATTTTATTAATATTTATTAAATAAAATCGATCGGATGGGATGATTTTTGTCACGTGTTGCCATCTAGTAGTAAAATTTAAAAACTAAATTAAAATTAACCCATTAAACCCGCTCATTTACATGTGCGGGTTATACTCGAGTTCGTAGCACGANGTTAAATTAACAATTTTCTCTATTATATAAAATAAATTATATTTCACTTAAATTTATGCAAAGTTTCATTTACAAATGATTTTTTTTTTAAGATTTGAAAATGAATTAAAGATTGTTTTCTTCTAGATAGCGTGATTATACCACGAAAATCCTCTAATACACATTATAAAATTCAGTTTCTTTTAGAAAATCCTATAAAGATTTATAAAAACAATAAAGTAATTTAATTGAAAGTTAGGTATAACTTTCAATACTAATTCGTTTGATGTTTGCTGTATAACCAGTTGGCTTGTGTTTATTCGAATTTAATATAGTTTATTTTGCATAAAGAGAAACGATATAGGCGGAAAGTGAATATAAATCAAGTTTAAAACGGATGAAGGGAATGTTTGTTAATGAAACAACTAATTCATTATAGCAGAAATTCGCTATCATTTCAATTACAAACTGTTTAAAGATGACAAATACACATCGATTTCATTATTTTCTTGTTTGAAAAATGGTTGGAAAGTTTAAATAATTTTTTATAAATACAAATTTTCGATCATTTTTCTTTATTACTTTTTACATAAAATCGCTACATTTCATCTAAAAAGTGAAAAATCATTTACTTGTATATATTCAAGGCAAACAATATACTCGTTTAAGTGTTATATAACTTGTATATATTCATTTACATTTTATATATACACGAGGCAAACAAGTCTTGAATATATACAATACGGTACAACATATAAAGCATACTCACAACTATCGACAGCTTGTATATAAGGTACGAGTGTAGAGTAGGCCCCTTTTAGCCTCTTGTTTTTTGATTGGTATATTTATTAGGCTATTTGTCGAAGGGGGATGGCTACAGGATAGGGAAAAATCCCTACTTCTCCCCTCTCGACAGCCGTGAGTATACTTAATTGGTTCAAATTGTATTGTACGTGAGGGTAATTTGTATAGAAATATTCTTTCGTCTGTAACTAAAATCGATAATTTTTGGGGGGAAGAAGTTAAATCGAATTGCTTTCGTGTCGATCTCTTAATACTAACAATGATATATTAAACTTTAAAAAAGTATTATAAGGAAAATAAGAAGTTTGAAAGAAGTTATAATGTTAGACAAGATTTCTATTGACTTTTATTTGATCCTACTGAGATATTGATTTATACAGAACTTTTTACAAGATTATGAATGACTTTTCTTATTTATTTTATCCGAAATAAAAACAAAATAACTTCGAATTTACACTGAAATATTTAATAAAACACATTCGATTTAATGACCTTTAGACCCACCTTTCCCCAATTAATCAGTTAAATCGATGATATTCAGATAATTTTTTTATGTTATAAAATTAATAATAAAGTTAATTAAATTCATTAAATATCAAAATTTAAATGCAGTAATTATATGTGTAAAAATATCAAAATTATTCATACTTTAATCAATATGTTTATTTAAATGGTGTGTTTATTGATTATACATGACAGCATTTATGAAGTAATGATGTAAAGAATATATTAAGATTTATTAACATGTTTGAATTTTTATCCTCATAATAATGATTTGCATATTTATATTTAAATATCCATAAGTATTGTGTGATGATTACACCAGATCATACTAAATTTACATTCTATTTTTTTAATGATCGTAACGACTTTTATAAGTTATAAACTTAAATTTTTTTATATAGAAACGTAAGAAAAGGTTATATTTTTGGACTCAGGGAACCTTAAAGGAAAAAAATTTGGGTGTTTTCTTCCTATGCGTAGGGATGTTATGTATGGGAGCACGATTTTTTCACCTAATTTGAAGCTTAATAATTCCTGTGTATTCGGTCGAAAATTTATGAAATTTTTCATCAAGGTTCTAATATTAGGGAGAAATATTTCTAGAAATTTTCAAGAAAATCGGACAACTATTTCGGGAGATACGACCCCATATCTCCCGAACTAATCTGAAGACTTAAAGGTAATTGTAGCAATTATTAGGGATGAAAACAAATGAAGATAGTCCAGTTATGTTACTTTAGATCAATTCTATCGACTGTTTTACAATATTTATCATATGTTTATTTAAATTATGTGGCTGTTGTTGTTTGGAGGATGTTTTGTATGCATTTTTGTTCAAAAGATAAAACTAAAGATCAGTGGAAATTCGATATTATACTTTATTATTATTTTTTTTTTCTTAAAAAAATACACTTTTTTTTAAAATTTAAATTACAATAATCAACGTGCATATCTTATCAATTAATCTAATTTTTTGATTAAAAAAAAATTGATGAAAAAATAATTAGACGATTTGTTATTTTTCTATCTTCTCTTAATGATATAACGACGTTCTTAATGATGTTTTTCCTATTGTTTTTTTTCTTAATTAAATATTAATTTTTGATTTTAATAAATGACATTACTTTTCGCAATATTTTTTAATATAAAAAAATTGATTTATATATTGTACTTCTTTTCATTATTGGGACATCATTAACTCGCTTTCTATCTTTACAATTCAAAATTTATCCACTTGTAATTAATATAGAAGGCTGAAAATGAGGGTATACCTCGAAGACAATNCCTAATTTGAAGCTTAATAATTCCTGTGTATTCGGTCGAAAATTTATGAAATTTTTCATCAAGGTTCTAATATTAGGGAGAAATATTTCTAGAAATTTTCAAGAAAATCGGACAACTATTTCGGGAGATACGACCCCATATCTCCCGAACTAATCTGAAGACTTAAAGGTAATTGTAGCAATTATTAGGGATGAAAACAAATGAAGATAGTCCAGTTATGTTACTTTAGATCAATTCTATCGACTGTTTTACAATATTTATCATATGTTTATTTAAATGGTGTGTTTATTGATTATACATGACAGCATTTATGAAGTAATGATGTAAAGAATATATTAAGATTTATTAACATGTTTGAATTTTTATCCTCATAATAATGATTTGCATATTTATATTTAAATATCCATAAGTATTGTGTGATGATTACACCAGATCATACTAAATTTACATTCTATTTTTTTAATGATCGTAACGACTTTTATAAGTTATAAACTTAAATTTTTTTATATAGAAACGTAAGAAAAGGTTATATTTTTGGACTCAGGGAACCTTAAAGGAAAAAAATTTGGGTGTTTTCTTCCTATGCGTAGGGATGTTATGTATGGGAGCACGATTTTTTCACCTAATTTGAAGCTTAATAATTCCTGTGTATTCGGTCGAAAATTTATGAAATTTTTCATCAAGGTTCTAATATTAGGGAGAAATATTTCTAGAAATTTTCAAGAAAATCGGACAACTATTTCGGGAGATACGACCCCATATCTCCCGAACTAATCTGAAGACTTAAAGGTAATTGTAGCAATTATTAGGGATGAAAACAAATGAAGATAGTCCAGTTATGTTACTTTAGATCAATTCTATCGACTGTTTTACAATATTTATCATATGTTTATTTAAATTATGTGGCTGTTGTTGTTTGGAGGATGTTTTGTATGCATTTTTGTTCAAAAGATAAAACTAAAGATCAGTGGAAATTCGATATTATACTTTATTATTATTTTTTTTTTCTTAAAAAAATACACTTTTTTTTAAAATTTAAATTACAATAATCAACGTGCATATCTTATCAATTAATCTAATTTTTTGATTAAAAAAAAATTGATGAAAAAATAATTAGACGATTTGTTATTTTTCTATCTTCTCTTAATGATATAACGACGTTCTTAATGATGTTTTTCCTATTGTTTTTTTTCTTAATTAAATATTAATTTTTGATTTTAATAAATGACATTACTTTTCGCAATATTTTTTAATATAAAAAAATTGATTTATATATTGTACTTCTTTTCATTATTGGGACATCATTAACTCGCTTTCTATCTTTACAATTCAAAATTTATCCACTTGTAATTAATATAGAAGGCTGAAAATGAGGGTATACCTCGAAGACAATGCATTTTAATGATGTTTCGGGGATGTCCATATCATCCTCCCTATCTAGAAACCCAATAAATATAAATAAGTGGTGAATTTAAGTGTTGTAAACCCCCCCACTAAACTCGAAAACAAAGCCTGTATTTTTTTTATTTTTAAAAAATATACTAAAATTATTTCTTCTTTAATTATTTTTAACTAAATGCCAGCTTGTGATTGTTAAAAAAAAAAAGGTTTAAAGGGTCTAAAAACAGCAACGTTCAAAAATATCATTTATCACTCAGCAGTAAAATTTTTGCTTTGGGTGAGAAACAAACCACACTCGGCTTTATTTATAGCCCATAGTTTCTTCTTTAAATTTCTTTTGTAAGAATTTGTATAAGGATTTTAAATAGTTTTACATTAAGAAAACTTAATATATGGGCTTATTTTATTATTATTTATAGCATAAAATTATTTCTAATTCTTTACAAATTTATTATTGTTAATAACTTAGTTTTTAAATAAACAGAAAAGGAAAAATATAACTTATCGATGCAGTAAAAATACCTTGGAACTAAGAATAAATACTGGAATTCTTGCTATATTTATTACTATTCTCCATTTGTGCATCGTTTATCATGTAGTGTTTAGCTTTTAGATATAACAAATCAACTTTTATACCGAGGTAATACACTGATACTGATGAAATATTAGGGCTTAATTTATCTAAAGAAGGTAACATTAATTTAATTAACTGTTGTTATAAATTATCATTATGTTATTTATATGTAAGCTTCTTTTATGGGTGACATTTTAAGGGTAAATTTGATATTCTTTGTTGTTTGAGGCAGGTGTCTATAAACGCCTTATCGATATAGCCTAGATGTAAATGTTTACACTACTTTTTGTTTAATATTTTTCTTAAATAATAAATTTCTATCGTGTATCTTGTTGGTGAGTAAAGTCATAAAGGCCTGCCTCTTGTATATGTCACTAGGTAAATAAATGTTAAGAAAAGTCATTAGAATTAAGGCCTAGAAGCGTTGGAGTATCAGGATTTTGATAATATCTTGATACTGGTGGAGTATCGGGGGTGCCAAGGGCCATGCCCTATCGTTTTTCAAACAATGTTACTCAATTATCTTAGAATTGCTTGTTTTGGTTTACTTGTATACGGTAACGCGACACAAGGGCGATCTGCCGAAGGGGATGCCTTCCTTCAGGACTTTCGATGAAAAACTGATCCCTATTTAGATTACATTACATTTTACATTACATTTAGTGGAGCACTCCCTCTGACCTGTAGCATTAAATGCTACTGGCTTGAGGTACTCCTCTTTTAATTAACCTGCTTCGCATATGCTTTGCAGGTATCCCTATTTAGATGTTACTAACGTGAAGAAAACCGGAAATTTCACATAGACAACCTGTTAGCCAGGCGCGAATCCACGACCAGTGTTTTATCCACTCGCCACTGGTGGACCGCTTAGAATTACTTTAGTTATCTAATTGCGATATAAGTAATTGTACAGTAAAACCTGCCCAAAACGGAACCTGGATAAGACGGAAACCTGTCTATTTTTATATTAAAGTAACAAAAGTAATTACTTTAATATCAAGTTGTGCTACATCCCTATAAGCATTCTAAGCATCTCATAAGCAGAAATGCTTAGTGAGCTTGCCAAAAAGGGTGCAAAAATATATACAATTATTTATTCTTGATTTGAATTTCTAATTTATATCTTAATTAAAATCAATAATCTTGCAAGTTTGTTATCGTAGGACTTTCTATGCTAACTAGTAAATATAATATTTTTTTGCTTGCAACTCCCATTGGACTGTTGCCATATTAATTTACTTTTTTTGCCAAGAGTCATTTCATATTAGTTTTTTAAAACATTAATAATGCATTTTATTTTAACATTTTAATATTAATATTAGTATAATATTTAAGTTTTTATGCTGTTGTTTACTTCCTTTCTCTCGTAGCACGTACCATTCTCTGTTATTCTCGGTAGCCTATATTCTTTGAAGTGAGGATTTCAGCACGCTGACTCTTTGATCTTAGTGTTGTCTTTCCATTGTTTTCTCGCAAAAAAGATTTGAAATAACAAGTTCAGAAAAAGTAAACGAAGGAGAGTAAAAGTAAATGTGTTTTAGATCATGCCTGGCGGCACAACAATCAATGTATCTGTTTACCAGGCATTGGTCTCTAAAGACCTAACTTTTGTTATCAAAGTATAATATATACTGCTGTGACGAGTTTCTCGTACATTTGCACCGAGAAATTCTTCCATATTCTGCATAATTTTGTGATTTATCGGACTTTCAATGCCTCCAAACTATTCAAACACATTGGAGGCCTCCAGTTTGGTTTCAATTCAAAGTTACTGGCTTATCCGGAGAGGGCTGAGAGGCCACCTTCGTAATGAAAAAGTTTATAAAAATGCTAAAGATAGGGAAAAATACTCCTGCATAGGGCCTACCTGCATGTCTTCAAAGAAACTTTGAGGATATGCAAGTATACCTCATACCCGAACTTTGACTATATACGTAATCCCGATGACAATGCATTTTAATGATATTTGAAGGAGATATCCTCATCCCAACCACTCTTCCCACTCCAAAACTCGATAAACATAACCAAATGTAGAATTTAACAATGGTGTGTGTGTTAAAAAGTCAATAAATTACAACCTATATACAGTAAAACCTGTGTAAACCGGAATACAGGTTTTCATTTTATTCAAGTTCCGCTTTGGACAGGTTTTAATGTATATACATAATGTAATGTGTAGGCTAATGCATTAATTTTCCAAACATAAAATGTAGAAAAATTATAAATAACTTAAATACAATTTATGCAATTAAAGAAATTTATACTCGGTTTACACGAGAATCAAGTAACTTTCTGTTGCGACGTGCAATCCTCATTAAATTAATTAGTATTTATTGTAAGGAGTCATAAACAACAAGCTGTAATAAATTAATAATTTATTAATGATATATATATAAAATACAGTAAAAACTGCTAAATCGGATACCGTGAGATTCCGGTTTATACAGGTTTTATTAATTTTTTTTTTTTTGATACTTCTTTTAATTCTGTTAATGCTTTTTGATCCGATAGGTACGTGTTGTTCTATAGAATATGCTTTACATATTAATGCCCGTACTGTACATTCGTTCAAAGTCTTATAATTATCAATTTGTTAATGTAATGAGTTAATATATAACATAAATATGTGATATTATCGGCTTACGCTAATTAAATTTTATTTAAATCTATAGATTTTTTACTTTCTAATAATCGAATGACGAAGCGCTTTGTATTGTGTATTGTACTCGTAATAAAACATTTAATAAATATTTAAAAGTTTAAACATAATAAAACCTGCGTAAACCGGATTTGGTTTGGCATGTTTCCGTTTTGAACAGGTTCTTTTTTTTTAACACAGAAAATCGCTCCGTTCCGAAGAACTTTTTCTCCCGTTTCCGTTTTAGACAGGTTTTACCTTACAACTAAACTCGCAAGTCATTTATAAAAAAAACAACTATCCTTTTACTCAAGTTTAGTAAATTCTCTGTATTATATTAAAAGAAAAGAATTCTTTACTGACTTTTATAGTTTTAGATATATGGCTTTCTATCGCATATCCTTCCTTTCTAGACACTGAAGATCTGGCTGCATGCCCTAAATCACATATCAAACTTTTTAAAAATATCTTTAATGTCACAAAACTCAAACAAAAACTTAAAAAAAAATTCTCTTTCCACAACTTCAAAAGTTCCACTTTCTTACAATTTATGCAATATTAAAGTAGCTCGTCCATAAATTTATGCGTTTTTTTTTTATAGGTATATATTATAAAAGAAATATTCAATGATTGATTGTTTCGAAACACATTTCAAAAAAATAAATAAATAAAATAATAATAATAATCAATTATTTTAATAAATAATCATTAAAGAGGTTAAGAAATGCTTTTATTGGCCGTGTGTTACGAGATTGGGGTGAGGGATGGTAGAAGTGGAATTATCACCCCCCATTATATACGTCACTATAGTGTATTTACATACATCATAACTAAATTCGGTTACGTTTATCGAGTATTGTGTTTGGGGAAGATGGTGGATGTAGTGCAACCCCCTAAAACGTTATTAAATTGTATTGTCATTCAACTTCTATAGTGACGTTATCCTATGGACAAAAAGGGCTCCTAATTCAATCTTTTATAAGAAAATATTCCCCCTTCCCAAAATGTACGAAGTCAAAACTGTAGACGGGGCCCCCTAATTCAAATCTGTCCGGGCCCCACGAAGCTATAACCCCCCCCAGTAGCCTTGTATTTTAATTAGAAGTGGTCTTTGAAGCAAGTCCAGTAACTGGTTTCATGATAAAAATTTATTTCTATAAATTATATATCGCTGCTATTTTTAAATTTACATGATTTTATCACACCATATATCATATACACCTATTTATCAAGTATATTTACAGTCGAAGACGGTGTCGAAAATACATATATAACAGCTTCTACTACGAGACTTCGCTTGCGTGTATGTACTGTATAATTTATTAAAATAATTTCTGAATGTAATCGAAAAAAACTATATATAATTTTGTATCGAATATCATTTAATTATTTTTTTATAAATTAAAAAAAAAATATATATATATATCGTAAAAATAACACTACTTTACAAAAGAATTGCTTGCGTTATCCCTCACCAGATGGAGCCAGATTCTTTCCATTATTGACTAGAAGGTATGGCGAAGGCTTTATTCGAGTGTCAATACCTTTAAGATTCTTAAAATTTGACTTTCAAAAAGTTTTCTTTGGATTTAAGATAAAAATTTCCAAAGTATCATTTTAATCTGCAAAAAGTTTTCTATAGTGATTCTCAAAGTTCGAGTCCCCATATCAATCATCCAATCTTAATATAGGGCCTTCAAGCATAACCAAACAACCCTTATCTTTTGAAAACTTCGAAATATATCAATCATTCGGCATATTGAATCAATCTTCTATCCGTATTTAACTTAAAATTAAAGATATTCGTGCCTTAAATGAAATAAAATATGTTTCTACATTAAATTGTTTTGTATAAATAATCAATTATTATAATTTATTCCATGCTTTTTTTTTACGTCTAATCACAAGTTTTACCATGAAGAGTACAAAGTTCGACAAAGTAATCAAGAAAATTCAAATCAGCTTCATCTTTATTCAATGGGATTCTCGAAGATTCTTGTAAGCTAAAGTGCATTCGACAAGTATTGCATGACGAGGAATTAATCGTTCGACACCAAGGATAAAACAACAAAAGTGTAAAATTGAATAATGTGTATAACCAGCATCGATTAACGGCGGTCATTTATAATTTCTGATGGACTCAAAAGAGACTGAAAAATAAATACTTTCTCCCTTCTGTTGAGAACGAAAAATATTTAAAACAGGACCAACTCGTGCGTAAATACAATAAAACCTGTGTAAACTGGACACGCAAGATACGAATATCTTCCGGCTTTGGCAGGTTTGTTTAAACATAAAAAAAATGGCTCCGTTTTGAAGAATTTTTCAGCTTAGGCAAGGTTTCCGTTTCAGACAGGTTTTCTCTCTCTCTCTCTCTCGCTCTCTCTCTCTTCGGCACTCATAATCCCTGAAGGACCTTGGCCTCATCCAGGATTTTCACCCATTCCTCTCTATCTTGGTTTTTCCCTTTACAACAACTCACACTCATCTTTCTCAAATCATCCTCCACATCCTCTTCCCATCTCTTTTTTGATCTCCCTCTCGGTCTTCTTCCCTCTGGCCTTTCTCTGTACACCTGACACACTTTTCTCTCAGGATCCACCCGTTTTAAATGCCCAATTTCAGACAGGTTTTACTGTATATTACTTCTATTTTATTTTATTATTTTTTTAATTTTAGAGTGCTGCCGGTTTGTATTTTATTTAGAGAAATAAACATTTACCGAGCTACACATAAAAAAAAGGAAAAAAAAATAAAATAAACTTGATCTTTATGGCTGTACTCGAAAATATTTTCTAATTTGTTCGCTTCAGTTATCATCACAGGAAAATTTGGTTCGCTCCATGCACAAAAATAAATTATCTGATCTGAAAAGGAATCACGATACGAAATCTACTACTTCCGCTTTGTACAGCAGAACACTAATGGAAATACCACCTTAAATGGTTCTGTTGTTTATTTATCTCTTTCATTAGCGATTGTATATTTAAACTATGTTTTATATTCTTTTAATTTTTTTTCAATTATTTCATCTAAATAATGGCTATCGAAGTTATTTTACGAATACAGTAAAACCTGTGTAAACCGGACACACAAGATACCGATCGTACAAGTTCTTTTTTAATATAGAAAATCGTTCCATTTCAAAGAATCTTTTCTATTTAGGCAGGTTTCCGTTTTATTCAGGTTCCGTCTTAGATAGGTTTTACTGTATATATATACAGTCAACCCCCCCTATAGCACTGTTGATTATTCTGTTTTATATAAATTCCATGTTGTATGAGTCACTTAGATTTTACAAATACATGTGAAGGGCTGTGAACAGCTCACGTATTTGTAAAATCTAAGTGACTCGTACAACATGGAATTCATATAAAACGGAATAATCAACAGTGTTATAGGGGGGTCGACTGTATATAGTAAGATGATTACAAAAGAAAAAAGTATAATTAAGAAACTCGTTAATGAGATTTCGGGTATTAAAGAGGGTTCAATTTAACTTGAAAAAATAAATAGATTGAAACCTGATATCAAATAATGTTGAAATTTGATGAAAATTTAGGAATATTAATTATTTTATTCATTGTTTTGTAATGAAAATGTTTAATAAAATTACATAAATTATAATCCTTAAAATGTATGCAAGTGTAATTATACATCTAAACAAATTAACATTAGTGTATATTATAATGTATAAAACCTTATAAATTGTAATATTTATAGTAAAACCTGTCGAAAATATAACCTGAATAAAACGGAAACCTGTCTGAGTGGGAAAAATTCTTCAATTTTCTATGTTAAAAAAGAAACCTGTTTAAAGCTTATATACTTAATGTAATGTATAGGATAATGCATCATCTTTTTAAATATAAAATATAGAAAAATTATAAATAAATCAAATACACTTTAGATAATTAAAGAAATTTGTACTCGGTTCACACGAGAATCATGTAACTTTCTGTTGCGACGTGCAATCCTCATTCAATCAATTACTATCTATTGTAAAGAGTCATAAACAATAAGCTATAATAAATTAATAATTTATTAATGATATATATATATATATATATATATACAATCTATGAGGATATTTTGAATGTTTGCTGCTGTTAAAAAATAGCGTTAAATCAAACGCACAAACGCAGGAATAACAAGATTTGTTTTTATGTGAATAAGTTATGTCATTTATTTTTTAATCTCAAAAAGATAAAATTGGATCGAAATATGTGTTAAAATTAAACGATATAATTTTATAAAGAGGAAAACTAGTGCATTGAAGGAACAGGTAAAGTGAGGAGTTGAAAGGTGTTTTGACTCCTCCCTCGAGTCACGTGTTACCACTTGCCATTTCCGTTTCGGCAAGGGAGAAGCAAAGTGCTGTTTCACTTGTTCGACGTTTCTGCATGATGTGCACGTGTAGCGCTGATCAGAAATTGGAGACTTTGTGCGAAAGAAGGAATGGTGGTTACGTTTTAGACGAGCGATTCTGTTCTCAAATACCCAGAGTTAAGCTGAAAAACAAAAGTGCTAAAGTGCATGTAAGTTGTTGTGTTTACTTTAATAGTTTTCGGGGTGTTGCGTTGCATCAAATATGGATTTTGTTTACCTTCGCTCATAGTTTTTGTGTGTCAGTCATGGCAACCGTTTCTTCTCAGCCCTTCTTATTTATATGTATCTTACATTGACGATATCGAATTTCACGTATAATGTAACAGTTTTATACACTAATTATACTATACACCAAGTTCAAAGGTCACGCTTTAATGTAACTTTAACCTTTTACATGCCATCCCACTCACCTATATTAATTAAACGNTGATCTTTTTTTTGCTCACCAGTGATGGTTTACCCAATAGACCTAGGGCCTCGTCATCTCGAGGAACCTCAAGCATTTTATAACAAAAAAATATATATATATTCCTCTAAAAATTTGTTATTATTTAAGAATTTTATTGTATTTTTAATATAAAAAAAAACACTTTTACATAAAGAGCACTATAACAAAATGGCGCCTAGGAAATCAAAGGAACGTAATCAGCTACTGTACTGTACAGTGTGATAAGTAGTCATTATACGGTACTTGACAGCAATTGTTTATAAAGTAAAATATTTCAAATGATTACTTAAAACACTATGCCATCAATTATGTGTTTTTATATGTAATTACATAGATTTTTTTTGAGTAAAAAGAAAAAATGGTTGAATAAAAGAGTATTGTTCTCTCAGATTTCCTTGTTATTGAAGAAAATAGTCGCATCTATAATTATAATCATAATAAACTGAAGTTGACAAATTTTTTGTGTTTTATTGTTCCTTTTAGTAATATATAGGCTATATATATATATACGATAATAGGGCTGATTGTTTTAAAAATTCTCAAGGATTTATTACTATCAATTTTTAATTATTTCCTTCAATATATTATAATTACAATACTCTTTAACCCTTATAATTTAGAGTATAATTTAAATATTAATTTTCCTTAATTTATATATATATTATTTATTTATTTATTTATTTATTGTTGTCTGTTAAATGAATAACAGAATTTTCATCAATTGTTATTCTATATAGAATTACACTATGAATTTTTTTGAATATAAATATGTTGTATATTATCCTCGTTGCACAATCCAAGGACGTAATTAATAGTTAACATATAAGTAAAATTCTTGAAATTTTAAATTACAAAGAGGAAAATTACGTGTTCAAATTTTTATTTTATAAAAATATAATATTATTTACACTTATATATATTTATTATAATTAACAGCTTGGATTTTGGGTTTGTTCATCTGTAAAGCCGCTACTTATCTCCAAGGAGTGTCTGTCTGTGCTTCTGTACACACTTTGGTTGCCATTTCAATTGACAGGTAAGTGTTTTGTAACTGCTGTGATCGCTTTATTATTTTGTTAGAAAATTAAGTGTTTTTTTTTTTGTATACAGACAATTACGTATCACTAGCGTACAGTACAGTACATCATAGTCACGTCCTTCCACAGATTAGATAAGATAATATCGTTTCTCTTTCGTGATGCGATAAGATCAATATGAAAACCAGGGAGTTTGAAGTAAAAGGACAAAAGAAAAATATGAATTAATCAAACAGTAAAAATATTTAATCTATTGTTTAACATTTACCTTATACTTTTCCAAACGTATTATTAGTTGTGATATAAAAACACTTAGATAAGGTATATTTAAATAAACACTAGAAAGTTTTTTTTTTTTAACAATTTAAACAATACTTTCTCCTGTGTTGAAACAATGCTTATAAAGTCAGGCTCTCTTGGATATAAATAATTTTAAAGAGCGCCTGACACAGAATATTTATTTTTACAGAATATTTTCTGTGTCAGAAAGAGAATTAAAAAACAAACGAAACAAAACAAAACACTGCTTTATTAGAAACAGGAAGGAAATAAATTAATCTAGAATGGCCATGACGAATAGGTATGAATAAAAATTAGCTACGTCACACGTTTTTGAGGATGTTTTCGTGTATAAGCATCCCGACTAAGTAGATACAATGGCTTCAAATGGAATTACATTCGATATTAATAACAATATAAAACATTTTAAAATATTGAACAGGATTAGTAATAGATGGAGGTAATATATCAAGTGTGGTTGTTAAAAAGTTGGTCTTTTTCTTGCAGATTCCTGGCTATCTGTCATCCAATGAAATGTCAAATGACCTCCAGAGGCTGTAAATTCATCATTGTAGCTATCTGGGTAGTGAGTTTTGTTCTTCTTTTACCTTGGGTTTTTTATTTTCGTCTCACTCCCATGTACAGTAATGGAAATTACGGTTTACAAGTATGTCAAGAAGTATGGCCTACAGAACGAATGGAGATGATGTATTTCGTCGTGGCTAATCTTCTTTTGTGTTACTTGCTCCCTTTATCTGTGATTTCTCTTTGTTACATTCTCATCTGGCGCCGAGTTTGGTTGAGAAAATTACCGGGTGAAGCGCAAGAGCAAGAAGTCGAGAGAATGATACAAAGATCGAAGATTAAAGTGGCAAAGATGCTTCTGGTAGTCATAGTAGTTTTTGCAGTTTCGTGGTTGCCTCTCTACGCAATATTTGCTCGGATTAAGATTGGTGATAAGATTATAGAAGGCACCTTAGAGGATAGTATTGTCAGCATTGTGGCGCCCGTAGCACAATGGTTAGGCGCTTCCAACAGTTGTATTAATCCAGTTCTTTATGTCTTCTTTAACAGCAAGTTCAGGACTGGATTTAAAGTGATCCTATTCAAGCGTTACTGTTGTAGAGACATCGATTACCAAGACGAGCGCGATAAAACTTTCCGTAATGCCTTGTACTTATCCCGAAAAACAAAACAAGTCGATGGTTCCCAAATAAACACAAAATGCGTGTCGTGAAAATATTTAAATTAATAATATTCTTGTAATCTTCAGTGGCGCGTTATCCCATGGTCAAGAAGAAAGGGCAACCACTCGGAAGCCCAACTAAAAGGGGACCCTTTTATAAGAAAAAAAATACCTGAGATCAACATCCCTAATTTAAATTCGTTTGGATCCTATGAAAATATAACGCTCCACTGGTAATTTTTGCCCTCAATTTCTCTATAAAATGAGACAATAATAGGACCTATATTGAATAACGAGAAGTTCTTAGATGTCGAGTTTAAGTTGCAGAAATTCTTCTCCCCTTTGCTATTTACTCACTCTACTACCGTTTCTATGACGACCAGGAATTATAAATTTGTGTTTTCAGTTTTACAAATATTTAAAGTAAAAAAAAAAAGTGACAATTAAATCACGTGATAGTCTAATAGTCTAAAATCTTCTACACTAGAAACTCCTGCTTATGTGTGTATTTTATGTAATTTAATAATATTCGAAACTAGTAAAAAAAATGTTTTGTGAGGTGAATTGTGAATAATTTTAAATTAATAATTCTTAATAAAAACGAATTTAGAAAGAAAAAACAATGGGCTAAAAACACATCAAAACTTACTTTTGATCGATAGAAAAATTCCAGTTCGTTCGAACGTAAGAGATGTTTTTTAAAGGGAATTTATAGAATAATCTTTTAAATAATTGAGGGGGGAGGACGTAATTTAATGTATTAATTTTCGAAGTAAATTGAGTTAGAAATAACGAATACGGATTCTTTTATTATAGAAAGCAAATGTGCTGATGCGTCACTGTTGACAGCTGTATAGAACACTTGCTGGAAACTGTCAAACTAACTTTGATACGAAACAAACATCGATCGTGCGACATATTTGAAAAAAAAAAAAACGTTTAATGAAATATTCAAATCACTATTGTTGCGTATCGAAAGCATTGTGTATTTTACAATTATTTCTGTGTCCCGTGTCATTTTTTAAAAAACGAATTACGCGGTGACGTACTAGAATACCGTCCAATGGCAAACTTTCCGAGCTCTAGCACCACCTGGTAGAATGTATCGACGTCATTTGTGTAGAAATACTCAAGTGGAATCGGTCCTCTTTCATTCCAACTCCGAAACTAAAAAGGGATCAAACTATTCTAACAATAGTGATTATGATATAATATAGAATATATATATATATATATATATATACATGGAATTCACTACGTTGATATATAACGTGTCGGAAAATAATAATATAACAAATGTTTCTTCGGAGGATGATATCCTTTCGATGGATATGTGGATGAGACACAGGATCGAAGTTTCTACTGTACTTTGCATCGCTTATTCTGTAGTATTCGTTTTAGGATTATTTGGGAACAGTTTCGTCGTTGCTGTTGTAGTTCGATCACCCCGAATGAGAACTGTCACCAACTACTTCATCGTCAATCTAGCCTTAGCTGATATATTGGTCATTCTGGTCTGTCTGCCCGCTACTTTAGTGGGTAACTTGTTCGTACGTGAGTATTCAAAAAATATATATACATATATATTATTTTTTCCCTTCCCTTTTACTTTTTTTAAATTATATTTTACGTAAAAATAAATTATTTCGTGAAAGTTTCCAGTAGAAATTTCAAAAAACGTAGAAGAGTTCGTTACTCTGTTTTGTCATTCGTAACAATGAAAGGGATTTCTCATGAATTTTATAGTCGTTAACTCGGTTTTGTCATTCGTAATAATGTCAAACTTCTTTATTTTTTTTGGTCTTTTCTTGATTTTTTTTCCTGTTTATTTGTGTAAAGCATCCAAATAACTTTGTAAGTACAACTTATGAATTATTTAGAAATAGAATTATTTCTAAAATAAGAAAAAAAATAATAATAAAATGCAATATTCTTAACGTCAGGTATTAAATTTCACACTGTTAATGTATTAATATCGTAATCGAAGATCGATTTATTGTTATTATTATTACAGTAAAACCTATTTAGAACTGAACCTTCATACTACAAAATTCCTTGGAAAGAAGCGATTTTCTGTGTTAAATATTTAAAAAAAAAACCCTTTTGAAACGGAAACTGGATCAGTTTATACAGGTTTTACTGTATTAAGTCGAATATTGTGTTTATCTTTGAAGATTTATCCATTCGGAAAATATCAAAGAATGTAACTTTAAAAGCCAAAAATCTGATAACGGTAAGTAATGAAAAAGGAAATAAAAATTGGTATTTTATTCACTAGAAACCTTTTTTTAAAAAATATTATATAAAATTTTCGTGTATAAATACTTCGAAAAGTAAGTAAATCTACGACAGAAAATATCCTAAACTTACGTGGCACATTGATAAACTGTTAACGATAACAGTGCGATATTTGAGTTTTAACAACAATAAATTTAGTGTATTATATAATAAAAATTTATATCTTTAAAGTAATATTATGTAGAAGAAGAAAAGACGAGTGAAATATTAAGAAAAATCATCGTACAAAGTTCAAAGTTTGATAAATCATTTACAACGATCGAGTCGGAATTTAATCAGAATGTCAATAGCGAAAGGATAGAAAGATTTGTAAGAAAGAAAGAAAAATATATAATAAATGAAAAGATAAATAAAATTTCTTCTTATTTTATTTATGGCATAAATATATATTCCATGAAACGTCGCTGATTTAAATCACTTTAATGGATAATTTCAAATCGATATATCGTTATAATTATAATATGGAAATTAAAGTAAATCAATTAAGTCATTTATATAAGAGAATATATTAATTTAGAAAAGGAAACTGCTTGTTATTTAACGAGAGACAAGCTGTTACCCGAATATGTATGAGATTTCTTCATTAGATATTGTCATAAATGAGAAAACGTGAAGTTTTTCTCGAAAATCTCACATTGATTTTAAATGGATGCAACGATTTATATTACATTTGCTGTGTGTTACTAAGTGTTTTGAAGGGGGTGGAATTGGTGAGAGTGATAAAAAAAAACAAAAGTCTTAGTAACAATACTGTATATTTGATTAAGTACTTACACTAATGAAACTACAATACACTTAATAGGGGATGTGTTTTAGGGGTGGAAACCCTCGCAGTATTTTTTTCTAGGATAAATTTAGAGCTTATATGTTGAATGGTATAGAATCTTTCCTTTGTCTAACACATATATAGTTTGACTTTTATGTATATAGATAACAGGTAGGTTGTTATTTTGTTCTAATTTTGGAAATTTTATCATCTTAACTCTAATCGAATATCAACAATTTATTGATTTTCTTGGTTCTAGTTTTATACTGAACAGATTGTTATTGACGACATTCCTTCGGTTTGTTTTCTTCGTATTGGAATTTTGATTTATTTTTTTAAAAAAATGAGAGAAATATTTCTTTAATGATAAAAATTATACCTTATTGTTGTTCATTAATTAATTTTTCCGTAGTATTAATTATGTTTATTTTAGTATGACTGCGGGCAATATCAGCCTATCTGTGTTAGAAAATGCTAAAATAAATAGAACAATTATCAACAAAATACATTTTGTTAGCAAGAAAAAGGAAATTTTTATAAATATTTTTCTTGATTTTTCTCCTTTTTTTTGGATTTTAAACATGTAGATACCCGACTGTATTTTCATATAGTCGAGTTCTATACCCTCTGTAAACATCAAAGTGGTGAAGGGAGAATATAATAATATAAGGAACAAATGTGGTGAAACAGAGGAATATGGTGGATTCGACTGCTGTTTATCTCCTTCCTTCAAGTCCTATATCACATTTACGACATGACTGACAAACCTGAAGTCTGTGTTTATAATGGTGTGTCAATAGGGCATACCCGGTGCTCGGAGTGACTAGATTTGATATTCGAGGAGACGAAAGAAATATTCGAGATTTAAAATATTTTTTCTACTATAAATTTATTATTTATTAAATATTTAGAATAATTATAAAGTTACGTATATTTTTTTTTAAAAAAAAAACGTAACTTGAATTATGGAGGAAGTAAGATATTTCGATCAGAATTATGGTAAGAAACACACGAAATTAATACAAACATGTCTAAGAAGCAGTTAGGAAAGAGATTAGCAGTAAATTCTTTAGGGAGTTGATGAGACTCGAGCTTAATAGAGAAAAAAGGAGACAGAACGAATTGAATTTGGAAGAAATCAGAAGAAATGAATTATATTGTGAATAAAAGAGAAAAATATCTTCGTTTCAACTTAATCGTTTTCCTTTTCTACCTTATTAGAAATCTATTTCTAAAGACAGAAGTTTTTAAATAATAATGGAGAATACGAGAAAATGAGTCACCTGCACTTGTCATGTGAAAGAATGCAAAAATTGCTTGTTATTGCTTTGCATTCAATCTGTTGTTCCATTGATGTCTAGCGAATGAATTTATTTTCTTTGCTATTGAATAGAAAAAATAAATAAAATAAAAATAATAATAATATAATAACACAACCTCGCTTGTTTTCCAAGTGTTATACAATTCACGGCCGAAGTAAATATTTGAGATCAAAACAGTTCACTGCTCTGACGTACAAATATACAAATAAAAGTTGACAGCTTATTTTTAATGAATGTAGAATAGTAAATTAACACATAAAATGCTTTCCTTTATAAATTTTAATAAGTACGCTATTCATATTTTATAAACCTCGTCTGCATTCAATTGTCTACGATATTTTTTTAACCTATTTAGCAAGAGCATTAATTTAAAATGTGCTTTAGTTTAAATATATTTATATACCTATAAATGTAAGCGGATATACCGAGAGATTAAACCCTCCCCCCTCATTAACATACACTACAAACATTTCAGCTATCTCTCCCCCCCTTTGGATTCTTCTGTATCTGCCCTTGCACTGTTATAAATTCGTAAATAACTCTAATTTTCAGTAAATTTACCATAAAATAAGGGACTAAAATTGTATTGTAGAAAAACTAGATTATTCCAGTGGTATACGCGACTTGAATTATAAAGAGACGATGTCAATTATCCAATTCTTCTGTCAAAATAAGATGATAAATGATGACAATTTAATAATAACAAGGAAATAAATAAATACTTTAAATACTAAATACTATAAATGTATCAATAAACTATTAATAAATATGATATTTAACACAGGAAATTTTGTTAATATTTATTAGATATAATTTACGAGTTGTAAATCGTTAATTTTAATGGGATTTACGAAGAAGATTATTCAGAAATCTCTTTTTTTATGAATCTATTTATCGAATAAACGTGATCAATCTTGATGTAGAAACGACTTGTCAAGTACACAGACCAAAAATGAAAACAATAAGTAAAAAGCCATTTGGAATTTTCCTATTTTCTATAAACGTTTCGGTTCGACCCCCCCATTTTATTCCCTTTTTTTCTCTCTCTCTCTCTTTTAAATTGTGTAAATTTAAAATTTTAATTATTTAAGAAACTTTAGAGTAGAAAAATATATACGATGTTGAAAGTGATCCGGAAATTTAAAAGCTGGCATTTGAATTTCACATACAAAACAAGAAGTAAAATACATACAAGATCAAATTTAGATGAAGTCTTTTACATTACTTCCGTCAGTGAAAATAGGTTATTCTACGTCATAAATATTCAGTTAAATCAAGTAAATATTCAATTTTCTATCAGTCATGATCATATAAAGAATAAAAAAATCTACTTAATAGCTCCTTTTCTTACTTTCTTTTCGAAAATAATTTGTAGTGTGTCGAAGTATTGTATTATTGACTTGTGTTTATTATACAGTCGACCCCCCGTTTTATATGAATTCCATGTTGTACGAGTCACTTATATTTTATAAATACGTGAGCCGTTCACAGCCCGGCACACGTATTTATAAAATCTAAGTGACTCGTACAACATGGAATTCATATAAAACGGAAAAATCAACAGTGTTATAGAGGGGTCAACTTATATTATATTTATAATTTTATTTAAAAATAGATACTTTACAAGAACAATAATAAATAATCTAATTTATTTTTTTTTTATAATTTACTTCTAGATCATATCTTTAATTATTCTATATTTAGAATGTTTTAAAACTATTCTAATGATATATATCCCAACAGGTGCAATTGCTAAAAAACATAATTAAGAGATCATCAATCATTTAACAGTCAAACCTTAATCTATTTTTTTCTTGTGTAAAGAGGGAGACAGTAACTTAAGTAATGTTATTATATTCAATTGAAGTAATCTACTCAGAAATTTATCTATAAATCCCTGCAGGGTGAAATAGGAGATTTAAAAAAGAAATAATATTAAAAATAACAATGTAATATACAAATAAAAGTTGAGCCTTACAAAAGTTTAGCATTAACAACTGTCTAGAAGGTTTAAAAAGAACATCAATCTTTGCCTTGTCTTCGGGAATGACTTATAACTTTCGATTACGTGTTTAAATTACAGTTAAACCTGTTTAAAACGGAAATATTTCATTCCCACTTACACAGGTTTTACTGTAGTATTAATAAGTTTAATCACTTTTATATATTTATATAAGAATTCCTACTCTTTGTTAATTAATATTGGTTTTACCTTACACATTCTTCATCTCCGGAAGAAGATTATGAAATTTTTCTACGCTCAATTTCTCTTAAATTTTTTTCTTTTAATGAGAAAATAATAAATTTCTACCGTTAAAAAAAAGAAGAAGCGAAGTTGATTTATCTATTTATAAACTTTAGAAAAGAATTTAGAAAAAAAAAGTTTAGAAAATAATAACTCGAATTTAATAAATTATTTTTTAATAATGTTAACTTAATTAAACCTGTTTAAAGCGGAAACCTGCCGAAACGGAAAAAAATTCTTCTTTTGTGTACAAAAAAAAATACCTGTTTAAAACGGAAGAGTTCTAAACCGGTACCGAGCCATCCGGTTTACACAGGTTTTACTGTACCCAGTCAACCCCCCTATAACACTGTTGATAATTCCGTTTTATATGAATTCCATGTTGTACGAGTCATTTAGATTTTACAAATACGTGAGCTGTTCACAGCCTGGCACACGTATTTGTAAAATCTAAGTAACTCATACAACATGGAATTCATATAAAACGGAATTATCAACAATATTATAGGGGGGTTGACTTGTACTTTAAAGTCATTGGCCAAACTTTGAATTAAGTTAAAACAAATCTGATTCGACATAATTTTGTACCAATTCTCTATTCTCTATGACGTTTGACAAACAAGTATGGACAGAAGAGATAAGTAAATATTATCTATCGAAAATATAATTAAACTATCGATAAAATCATTATAATATTAGATAATAAAAGTACATAAACACAATATTTCCCAGCTGTAATTATGAATTGTCATTATTATTATTATTATTATTTTAATTAAAGCAAAATTTGGATTTTATTCTTGTATAATTATTATTATCTTTCTGACGATGACAGGGAAGAAATCCTTTATAGAAATCTATAAATTTGATTAATCCGATAAATTATAATTTAAATCTTATCATCGGAAACCAACAGGTTGATTTATTCTCAGCAATTCTATCCGTCCTTCATCAATCAATATGGCTGTTAAATCATTCAGTAAATTAATAAAGACATCATCTGTTTTGAAGCAACAAGTCAAGGTTCAATAACAGCTGAATTTAATATCGATCGCATCGATCATACTAGATCAAACAATATCTAATCGAATCTCTAAACTAAAATACTATCTATGGATTACTTAATAGAGATATCTAGAGAGGGACCCACGTACTGTATTTACTTCGGACAGTTCTCTCCGGGGGTATTTTTTGCGGAGAAACCCTCCTGTATCCACGACTTCTGGAGGGTTTTAATTTCTGCGTTGCTCCAGCACTACACCGGCAATCTAGTGTTCTCAGATATGGCTCAAATTTAAATTTAGACCCTTATTTGGAAACTCTAAATGAGGGCCATTTCTACAGTGATAAGGGGACCCCGGGCAATTGCTCTTGTTGCACTAGGATAATACACCACTGGGATGCAGGAAGGAAACAATATGCCATACAAATTTTTTTTCCATTCGAGGTACCCGCTTTAATCGGGAAAAATCCCTAGAAAGGGGATGCGGTAGAGCCACGAGCATCCCCTAAATTCTCCTCAAGGATTAAGTTATTGGAAAGGATTAAACTCGTTACTGTAGCGATTAAGGAATCAAACTTCTTCATTAAAGTTTTTGTGTTAGAAAGACGATAGCAGATTCTTACGAAAATTAAAACGTTAAAATATCGATTTTTCTTATAATAAACTTTAAAGCCAAGTCTTCCTTTGAAACAATTAAAATTGTTAACATATAACAAGCGCATATTTTTCTTTTAATAAAAATTTTCTTTTAGTAGAATATATAAACCTGTATATAATAATTCTCTATTTTAAAATTAGATTCTGTAACTTTATAACATTTAATCACGATCTAGAATTTAACCATAGTGATTTATATTGTAGAAGAAGAATTTTGTCAGATAGATAAAATATAATTGATTAGCGACAAACAAAACACCATAATTTCTTGAATAAATTGTTTCGCAAACCGTCTATAATTTAGAAGAAATGAATGGTTACAACCGTATATAAGTCGATTTCTTAAGTTTTATTTGATTAATGGCTATCAAATTTATATATTAGTGATTTGCTACTTAGTACTTATCGAATTTATCTAGTGCCCTTTTATAAAAATATATTTCTCCCCAAAAATTCTGAAGTCAACACTGTACTTGAACCCCCCCAAATTGAAATTCGCCTGGATCCCATGAAGCTATAATATAAGCTGGGACCACATTTCGAAACTTGGCTTAATGGCACGTATTCTGATTAGTAGATTAAGAAGAGAGATATTGTCATCAACCAATACTCAGTTGTTTCCGACAGGATTAACGAAAATCAATAGGCAAGAGTTATTTAAGGACTGTTTCATCAATATCCTTTGTCTATTTATCGATTACTGAAGCTGTAATTGTGCGAGGAAGAAAGAAAAAAAAATAATAATCATCGCAGCAATTTGTTAAATCAAGGCCATTTTCAATCAGTGTTTCTTTGATGCATAAAAATTAAAAATGTCTGGACAGCAATCAATTTGATTTAGAAAGTGTCGAGCTTGGAAACATATGAAAAATTAATGTAAGACTCCTATTCATGTTGTAATTATAAATGAAATATAGTAGAATATTTATTTATAATTCGGTTTTTTGTTAAGAATATCGATGACAATCTTCACAGAAAAAAGAACATTCAAGCCGAAATACTTTAAATCTTATATTTATAGCCCATAGACACGACACTAGTGTTGTATTAACTATCACGCAAAGGCGATAATTTATAGTCAAGTGTTTTCTCCTATTAAAAATTTAATAATAATATAAAAAAAAATCATTTAAAATTTAATCCCTGTTTAAATTGAATAGGCGTAACTCGTAAACTTTCTCTTATATATTCATAAATACTTTCAGCTGATAGATAACTACAAACGTTGAAGCGATGATAAATATTTAAAACAAATGATATGTTTTTCCTCTCCATTTTTCAATGCCAGTCAATAAAGGTGACATTTCTCTATAGAAATTTTAACATCAATTATTGCGTGTCATTTATGGACACTGATTAGCAGTCAACTACATTTGTGCCGTCTTCATAAATTATGACAAAGCATGGTTCACGAGTCACTAACTTTACGCTTGACTAAACATACTGGCAAGACAATGATTCGGAAATTAAACGACTACTATCTTTAGAATACAAATCTTCAAGAAGAAACTATAAATTTTAATATTATTAGGGTTTAATAAGGAAAAAATTTAAAAATAAATCAGATAAATGAGATTAACGCACTGTAGTAACGTGAGGGTGTGTGATTACCCCCTTCTTCCCCAATATAAAACTAATAAAAGTCTTTTGAAAAATTATTTTCTATTGTTTACGGGAAAATTGAACGTTATCTGATGCTAATAGATCGATAGACTAGAATAATTTTTAAAGTTTCTAGTCGGGAGATAACTTCTGAGGTCGATAAGATGTACTGTACAATGATAAATGAATCTGTCTTCCCTTGATGTTTTAGTTATTTTAGATTAAAAAAAAAACAGAAAAATAAAAAATTTAACACGTAATAATATTGAAAAAACATTCTATTAATGAATATCTTTCAGTAAAACTTGTGTAAACCGGACTCGCAGGTTTCCTTTTTGGACAGGTTTGACAAGCTCTGATAACATCTTTATTGTTGAATAGTAGATTAATTCATTTTAAAAGTTTTAAGAGTAATTTGTATTATAGATACCATTTAAACTGTGTTTCTTTTTGTTTATCTCATCGCAATTAAATGAATATAAGCTGAAGAAACAGTTTTTTTAGAATTTAAGTGATGATACCATTCAATATAATATTGTTTAATCATGGTAATCGTACTTGTACCAAGCTGATAAAATGAGAACTAAATGAAAGTTTTGCTCAAAATGAACACTTCAAACGTGCTTTCGATGATTGTGTCTTGAAGTATCAATTGAAAAAATAAATGCAATATTCAATCGTAGAGATGAGTTCATAAAAAATACATTTGGAAACTGTTTGGGAATCATATAACAAAGGAATACGACTCCCAAAAATACTTCTAAGTTTATTTTTTAAGTGATAATTGTCGTAAATACCATAAATTAATTTAAAAATCGTAAACAAACCAACCGTAAAGTGTTTTTATATTGTTAAGTAAACAGTTAAAAATTTATTTTATGGCATAAACAATTCATTTTTTCAAGAGGTTTTCGTGTGTTATTTCTTAAAAAAAACTGATCTTTCAATAATACAGTACATTTTTAAATGTTTTTATTTAACTTTCTTTGTATCTTGCGACTCAAATTTCATCCACTTCTAATTAAGATACGTTGAGGCCAATGCATTTTAATAAATATTTCGGGGGTGGTCCCACTAGCACCATTTTATTTTCTGATGTCACTACGCTACTTAATCTCTTCGTATGTTTTAACCTTTAAGTACGTGTCAACTTTCTAAAAGCAAGTTTAACCCAGCTTTGTTTAATATATGCCAAAGCAACCAATTAAATTAAAATAAAATTTAAAAATTACATTAAAATATCCACAGAATTTTATTATTAAATTGTTGTATCAATGACAGCTTTGTATACGACACTAAATTTTTAATTTTTAATTATATTTTTAATTTACTCACAAGAGATTTTAACACAGAAAGTCGTAGAGTTTCGAAGAATTCCTGATTAAGCAGGTTTCTAATTAAGGTTCCGTTTTAAACAGGTTTCACTGTAATGTGAAATGATTATTGTTTCTTTTTTTTTTTATCAATTTTTAGTAGTTTAAAATGGTTTCATATGTCTCCCCCCCTCTCTCTCTCTTTCTCTGTAATCTCTAGCCATTTAGTGCTTATCTTTCGTTCTATTTTCGTACTAAAATTGATGTAAATTCCTGTTTAACATTTAAAGTCATTAGTAAGAATATCAGATTGTTATTCGTAACTCAATTAAAGGGGTAGATTTGAATAACATTTATAAATAATACAATGGAAATTTGTCAAGAAAATCTTGTTTATCTTTATTTTGACAATGCTCTTTAAATGTTACGAAAGAACAAATAAATGAAACAAATCAAGAGTTTATTAAATTTCCTTTATTATAACAATTTACATAAATAACAAACATTGTTATTTCATGTGAAAATAAATCAACTTGCAGAACAAATTAGCGTAACAAGTACAAGAATCTAATTACTACAATAGATAATTCAATACAGATAAAAACCTGTGTAAGCCGGATATTTTTTCTGGTTCCGTTTTAGACAGGTTAAATGTTCAGAATTCACAAATTCTGTCGATAAATAGATAAATACTTCTCGAAGAATTCTCAAGTTTTCACATTGAGAAACCAATTCTTAAAGAGAAAAACTTTATCCTGTGGGCTTTAAATTCATTTTATTCATTTAAAGTGTTGAATGAATTCATTTATTCAATTGGAATATAAAAAAACGAAGTTTTTAACAATAAGAAACAAAAGTTAAATTGTGAAATCTCAGCCCATTAATTGATTAAAAGAAACCAGAAAATGCTATTAATAAATAAACTTATATTGTTTATCCGAATTAATAAATAATGGTAAAAGTTTTAAGTGATCTCTTCCAAAGATCTTATTATTGTTTAATAATTTAACGCCACACAAATAATTTAACCATTTAAATGATAAAAAGAAAAGACATTATTTAAAAGTATTTTAATGCATTAATCAGAATTACAAATGGGATAATTACCTTTAAATAATCATATTATCATTATGGAATTATCCTCGTAGTGATAATCAGTTTTTAGTCGTTTCACGTTTATAGGAGTTTTATTTTATTTTATCCGATCGTTAAATCAATTGTGTTTGTCTATTTTTTTCTTCCTCCACTATAGTAGATCATATAACATTTACTAGAACGGATATAAACTTAAAGGATCACATCTGTTACGCTTCTTTTATTTTGAAATAAAGGACGTGAAAGAGAATTGATCCTTTAAGTTTCGGAGCAGTATTTACTCCTGGAAGTCAAGGTTCAATTCCCGGTTGTATCCTACATTTTTCTTTTTTATAACTAAAAAAATAATAATAATAATGGGTGGACGTGATCCTAACTTTGTTTTCCCTTGACGATTCAAAGATTCACTTCGAACTGTCCAAGAATTCTTAGTAACTTAATTTTGGATCGTGGATGAGTTATAGACAGTCGTTTTAGACAGGTTTTTTAGTATAGTATATTTAGAAATATACTATAGTAAAAAACCTGTCTAAAACGGAAAAATATTCGGTTTTTACACAGGTTTTATTGTACTTTTTTCGGTTTGGAAGGTGTCCGTTTTCAACAGGTTTCTTTTTAAACATCAAAATTCTCTCTGTTTAAAAAAAAAATTCGTTTTATTCACGTTCGTTTTGAACAGGTTTCTCCGTATATTAAAAATTTAAACGACAAATTTCATAAGACAGACCATTAAATTTCTTTTTTCCTTTCTTTTCTATGATTGTAAGTGTAAGAGTGGATTTAAATTACACTCGAAACTCGTTTATGTAAATTTAAATTTAAAATAAATAACTTTAAAATGTGGGATTTTCTAATTAAGTGTATTAAAATTTATATTCTCTTTTATATAGAACTTGACATTTATATTTTACATTACTTCGATAACTTTATACTAGATCAAAAGTTGGAATAAGAAGAAACAATTAAAATAATTGAATTTTTCTTTGTATAAAATAATTCGAAATAAATAATAATTGAATTTATTGTGACTAACTTTAAATAATTCTATCATAAAACTGAAATTAGAATTTTTTTTATACTTTAAACCGCTTAAACGTTTGATATAACGAAATAACCTTCACATAAAGTATTTTACTTCTAACTTATACTTAATTATACAAGTATTTTAAGAGCTTTTCAAGGTTTATACTGCTCTAAGTTAGAATTTATATATATATATATATACTAAAGTAATGGTAATTCCAAGTATGATACAAGGAAACACACAATATTTTGTATTATTAATCAATACCATAATCTAACAATGGCGTGTAAATTCGGTGTGACGGACGTAAGCGTGTACAGCCTGCAGGCCCACATTATAATTGTTATCAAAGACATAAAACGGATTACGTAAACAAATCTCAATTTAAAATTCACATCATAATTGAAATTGTTTATGCAACTGTTTTATGGTTTTCTTTAACAATGAAAATGTACGGGCTTTGCATTTCCTGCATTTCCTCTATTTCCTAACCTCAGTTATCTTGATTTTTGTTTCCTAACATCGGTTTCCCGTCACGTAATGTGTTACATTTATTTCTATCCCAAAAACAGAAAGCTTTTTTTTTTCTCCCCACAAAATTCAAAATTGTTGCCAGAAGCTTTTAAACAATAGAAAAAAAAAACATTGACCCTGCATACCTTCAATCGTCATTCCATAAAATCGTGAAGAATAACTTTCTATTTTTGTACTTGAAAATATTGAAAAATGACGGACATAAGCTGTAAATAAAAAATGATTTTAGAAGCAAATGTACTCTGAACACTTCGTACAGTAGCCTATACACACAAAGAATAAACTCTGTATGATGTCTTGATATTTAAAAAAGAGATATATCGTGCCAACAGTAGTATTATCGAATATCTTTTATTATATACAGAGGAAACTAGTTCTAACATAAAATAAAATAATATATAAAGTCGATATGTTTATGTGTGTCTGTCCGACTTGACAACATTAAATATCATGCTCGAAAGCATACACTCAAGTACTCGGGAATTCTTCAATGATTATTCAAATGATCAAGATACAAATACTCAAGATACAAATGATCAAGACACAAATAATCAAGATCTAAATGATCAAGACACAAATGATCAAGATATAAATGATCAAGATACAAATGCTCAAGACACAAATGATCAAGATACAAATGATCAAGATACAAATGATCAAGATACAAATAATCAAGATACAAATGATCAAGATACAAATGATCAAGATACAGAATCTAAAATATCAAAAACAAAATCAATAAAAGTTACCATTTGACCTTATTTATTTGATTTTTTCTCGACAAATGTTTGACTTCTGTCACGTAATAACTCATAGTGGGAGATAGATAGCGCGAAACTTTAGTTTCCCCGTCACGTAACGCATTACATTTGTTTCTATTCCTGAGATAGAAAGCTTTTTGAAAATTCAGACTTGTTCTAGACAGTTTAGACATCAGGTGACACTTTGCTTTACGTTTAGGAATCAGAATCCGAATTTCTTTTGGGGAGGGAGATAAAATTTGTACCTTAGGCGTGAGCATTTCCAAATAATCTTTAGGGGTTTTCACAAGTAGATTATAGAATATAATATTGCATAAAAGTGACCCGTAGTCGAGGGTATAAAGGTCACATATCAGAATCAATTCTACAACCGTTGTGTTTTTCTATTGGTCAAAACAAGGACGGAAGATCTAACGGAAACAGAAAAGTTGAAGTATTTTCCGACCGGATTTTGGTAAACGGAAACTTCTGAACAGGAAGTGACATCACTTTTCCGTTTCTGTTTTCTATTTCTGGTGTATTTTCCAGTGACGACAGAACCAGTTTTAACTCACAGTAACCGAAAAATATTCAAAAGAAATAATAAATGTCTCTAAAATCAATTCAAATTTCACAATATTTTCGAATTATAACTACACAAATGCTTATACGAATCATAAATTTAGTGTTTTCTATTCTAGATTACATTCCGAATAATTGTAATGTAATTTAGTATATAAATGAGCATATTATAATTTCCAATATGTTCATTAATACACAAATTACATTAATCATTTGATCTAATTATCATGTGTCTATCCAGGAAGGTGTTTATGGTCCCCCCCCATTGATACCAAAGCAGTTTTGTTAATACTTTAGATCAGTTTTAACAAGCAATAATGTCGAAAGAAAAATGGAATTTTTAAAGCTGTTATACGATATTTTAACACGTAAACCTATCGTATACTTTGATGTGTTTCCGTTAATTTTAAATATATTTTAAAACCTTCTCCTTAAAAAAAAAATAAAGGCCATTTTGTTGGTTAAAACAATCAGTGAGATGGATATTACTTTAAAGAAATGCATTAAAACTAATCTAACGCTGATTGTCTCTAATTTTAAAACAGTTTGAAGTCACTATCTAGTTAACAACATGGCCATTTCGTGTTTAAATTAAATAGAGATAGTCGTTTAATTAATGGGAATCGTTTAGTTTAAGCAATATGTTAAATTCTATGACTAATTCGGAGATTTAATACTACGAAAATTAAATTATTTAAAACATTAAACCGGAAATTAGTCAGAAATAATATCGTTTTTATCTTAAATTTGTTGTAAAATGCCAAGGAAAAAAAAGTTTAATGTCTTCATCGTAAAAGTTCTAATTGTCTAACTTAAATTTTAAAGTTTTAAAACCAAATTTTAATTCTGTGAAACCTGTTAAAAACGGAACCTGAATAAAGACTGAGAAGAATTCTTATGTTTAAACAACCTGTGTAAACCGGATTCACACGGTACCAAATATTTTTCTGTTTTCAACAGAGGTTTTAGTGTATTTTTCATCTTAACAAATTTGATACAAAATCATTCTTTGCAAGGGCGAGTCCAGGAGAGGGGCTATCCATGGGGGCTACAGAGGCTTAAATCCTCTCCATAGACAGACAAAAAAAAATAAAAATTTATTTGTTTGACCTTCAAAACTTTCTTTGAATCATTTAAATATCTTTAATTTTTGAGTTGGTTCTCTCCCCCCCTTTGAGTTCTTCCGGATCCTCCACAGATTCTCAGTATTCGTAGTGTGATCTGAGCTTATTTTTTAAATTATATTCAAGAGAAATTTTTTCCAAATGACCTCAGGTAGATCAAAATATTTTTAAACATTTTCAGAATGATTTATGAGCAAATACCAATTGAAAATATCCGAAAAAAGCATCTAAAATAAGTTGTATTCGATCCATTTCTTCCGAATTTTTCTGTTTATTCACTCAATCTTTTTTTTTTATGACAATTATTCTTTTTCTTATCCGAGTTTCACAGAAAACAAATCTAATCGATTCAATTGTTTTACAGGCCTATAAGATAATTTATTAATATCATATAAAATATATATAATACTTCTACGTGTGCTCGTGTTACCGAAGCTTTTGTGTAGAAGAGGAATTAATGAAGTTGGATTGGGGGGAGAGTGATAAAAACAATGGTCTTTGTAGATTTATTGAGCCAAGTATTTACGGTAATGAAATTGTAAAACACTTAAGAGGGGTGGATGATAGGGAATGTGAACCCCCCATAGTTTTTTCTAGGGTGTCGAATGATAACGACTATCGTTTATTTTCAACGAATAAAAATTTATAAGCCGATAAAAATCTTAAACAAGAATTTTTTTTTAATAAATTAAAAATCTGCCGAATCTTCCAGAGATATTTCAGACAAGGGTGACATTTAGAACGACACCTTACATTGTTGAACGCGATGACCTATATTGATTAGAAATATGAATCCTGAGACGAAAATAATACCAATTTCTTACAGTATATTAAGGTCGAACAATGATTAGAAACCTATAGAAAACCAAATTGAAAATACCGAAATCTAGTGAAACGATCCGAGATAACCGTGAGATATTAGAGAAAAAGTAATATGAAGATATATCTAAGATATCGATGCAATATATCAGAGAATAATTCGTAATATAGTGTAGGGAATTTATTGTCGATCAAGTTGCAAATTCGATATCGAAAAAGTCATTAGAAGTACAACGTGATTGATAAAAGCAATTAAAATAACATTAAAATTAATTGATTTGGTTTAAAAACAGGAGCGAATTTAGGATGTTGCTCGAGACGATTCGGAAAAAATCCTCAAAAGGTGTGTTTTTTGGGAGGATTTTCCCCTATTAAAACCGGGTATCTGGAGTCATATATAAGTTTTCGGATTTCAGACAAAGATCCTACGCTCAGAGGGATTAAAACTTTTAAATTTATATGAAAATTTGATATAGTTTTTGTTAATGGTCGGGATGCTTAATATTTCTTTTATTTATATATTGTGTATTGTTATTGAATTTTTATAATACCCCGTACAGTTTGCTTATCCTTATACTAATTAAAATAAAAATAATAAACGAATCGAATCGTCCTAAATCGTCACTTTAATTTAAAAAAAACAACAACAACAACAACAACTTTCTTTACGATTATTTATTGAATTAATTTCTAACTTGAATTAAATTTCACACGTTAAATTTAAAATGAAAAGTCGTTATCGAACAATTGATATTTGTTGCAGAAGGGAAGAAAAAAAAAACCTCTGAAAGTATTAAAAAAATTTTCTTTTCCTCCAAACCTTTTTTTATTTTGAAAACCGCAATTCTTATAATAGATTTCTTTTTATTTTATTTTCGGTTTGTAACAGTGGATGATTGATAAAACGAAACTTTTTCTGACTAAAATACAAGCGTTTACGGTACTGTGCCTATGTAACGGGCTTAATAATTCGTCAAATGTGTGTAGAATGGACTTCGTTTATATTTGACAAGAAAATGATGCCAACAGATGTTGATAAAATATCCCATACGGTGAAATTCTTTTGTTCGCTACCGACCTGCCAAACAGAAGACTAAATTTGATCTTCCTTTAGCAAAAACAAAAGAAAATTATGATTGATGCGGTTTAGACTCAAAAAGTCACCGAGATTTTAAATCTTACTTCAAATAGTAAAGAACCGAATGCTCTATAAAACAAAAGAAGTAACATCAAATGAACACTATACTAGACATTAATACGAGAAATTTTTGTATATTTATTTTTCTTGTTTTGAAAATTCTATTGTGTTTTAATAATTAAAGAAATATAATTTAAATATTAAGTGTTTTCTTTACTGTCAGAGAAGATTATTTTAATTTAAAATCATTAATGTCTAAGTTAATAAAACACTACCATAACAATAATTCGTATTATCTCAAGTATATAAACACTTTTGAGCCATTAAAAATAATTATAAACCTCTTAATTATTATTAACTATAATAATAAATAATTAATTGATCATTTTTAAGTTATTTTAATTGTTAGATTTATTAATTATAACAACAGACAATTAACAATTATGACTATTAAATGATAATCATCGCCGTTAATAATCATTTCTATCGAAGAAAATTAAAATTATTTAAAAATTAGAAGAGTTAAAAGAATTAAAAATTACTTTATTTTAATTTTCCTTTGTCTTTATTAAATTTTATGGGGGTGCTCCTTTATAGAAAACGTTCCCAAATCTGCTTGTTGCAATTGTGTTTTGCTGCTGGTGTGCTTTTTTTTAACCGGTTAAATCTATTAAATCGTTTAATTTTTAGAAAATTATATAATTTGACACTTAATATTAAATCAAAAATGCAATAAACAATAAAAGAAGGGCGAGCGTTAAAAAATACTTTAAAGAATAATACGAAGAAAAAGTCTCATAATTCAAGATGCTGACATCAAAGAATATCAAAAATGCATCACCGCCGACTATTCAAATTAGAATTGATTTGAAATTCGTAAAAGTTGTTCCGAAATAAAAATAAAAAATAAAATAAATTTTCCTTTATCTGTTCGAAGTTCTTGCCACTAGAAACAAGAAATAAAAAGAAAAAAGAAGGGGGTAAGCCGGTAAAAAGAAACATAATGACTGTTGGAAGGAGTAGTCTGATGCATTTTGTTGGAGATTGAATTTTAGAAGATTAAAGTCGACAAGACGGCGTGAATCTCTCGATAAAATAGAGTTTAAGATTAGAAGAGTAACCGAGGAGAGAGAATGGAGAGAGAGAGAGAGAGAGAGAGTATCGAATAATAGAACTCTATTGAAAATAAGCGTTGATTATTTTAATTTTTTTTTCTCCTCCCCTTCTTCTTTTGAGTATTTGTAAAAGGACGTTTTGTTATTAAATTTTTTTCGGTAATTTATGTTCTTAAGCGAGTGAATGAATATTGTAATGTAATTTAATTAAGTCATTGCGGTATGAATATAAATAAGTGTTGTATTTTATTATTATTATATATATATATTTCCTTTTATTTTCCGACTGTAGAGAGATAAATATAAGTTTCTCTTTCAAAAATCGATATCAATAGAAGTATACGTTTCAGAAAGAACGATTTTTTGGGAAATGCCAAAATATATAAACTTTAATGGTATTCTTTTCTAGTTTTCGTGAATAAATCTCTTTAAAATAATTTTAAAAAGTGATTTATTTTCGAGGTGGAATGGGGTGATGCTAGCATTACCTCATCCCATTTCGGTTTACGCAGGTTTTACTATAGCAGATTTGAATTTAATATTCGTATATTTGAAAAGAAAAACGAAGGAATTAATTACGAAAAGACAAATTTTGGAAATCTGTTGAAAACTTAAAAAGTAAATATTTATACGAACAATTTTATAATATATTATTTTAGAATAGATTTAATGTCGTGGGTGTACTGTACTACGTGACGAAAGCAAAGTGCGATATTGTTGACATTGTCAGTTTAGTCAATGGCTTATTAGTTATTGAATTGTGTTTGCTTTTAAGTACGTAATGAAATCATATCAACGATGAACGTGATCCTTCAAGAAATCCTTAACGCCAAATGATTTATGACATTTTCACAATTGAAAAGTGTTTAATATTATACGTTAAATTATAAAATGTATTCAGTTTAAGTTAATTACGATATTTCATTTCGGTTGTTGTCCTTAATCCTTTACGAAAGTTGTTGTTCGCTGATATCTCTTTATTAGAAAGAATGGCTACACTGTATTACGATATGATTGGTTGGAATTTTTACGTCAATTTCACGTCGTTGCGTCAATTTTTACAGTTAAAAATTTTAAAGAATGACGTCAAATTTATGTTAAACTTATGTACTATCCCAACCAATCAAATAGACTTTATAGGTTTATTAATAAATGAAATATATATATAAATTATTGGATTTATAAGTAAATAAAAAAAAAGAAATTTGTTTTAAACGAAAATACTCTTTTAAAAGAAATTTACAAGCAATTTTTAAATTAAATTGAAAGTATATCGAATTTTATTATGAGATATAACGAAAGAAGATGGAAAATGCCCATTGGGAACATATGAAAAGTTACATTAAAGTTTTAAAAATGGATAAAATTCTGAATTTTCCACTACAATAATTTAATATTACATAGGCCTATATAATTTATATGATTATCTATATGATTTATTTCTTTTGTAGTGTTGGATATTTCCGGTTTGATTTAATTTTACAAATATAATTGTAAAATACGTGTAAATATAATGTAATATTATATTTTTGCTTTGAAATTTTTAAAGTGTATAAATTACACGAAAAAAAGTAGTCATTATGTACGATTCATTCAGCGTTAAAGCTAAATAAACTTCAATTTTGACTATGTACAATACGTTGGTGATCATTCACATGGAAGAAGAAACGATCGCTATGAAATTCCATTTCGAGTAACAAACTCGATGCATTAGGGGAGACAGGGGCAACTTCGGCATGCGGGGCAAGTTTGTCAAGCGCTTTTTTTTAAAAACAAATTAAAAGAGACTTTGGTTATAGGTTAGGCAGTTGAGTTTTATTGGTGGCTTGTTGAGTGTAGTGTTTTTATTGTTCTCCAACAAGCGTAGTTGAATTATCAAGCAAATTTTCATTTTCGTTCAATTCCATATAATATTTTTTTTTCCATTTATATTGAATTGGCAGGTTTTGTTATAATTCCATGATAACGAAAGTTACTTTTCCTGTTAGAAGGATGTAACTTCAACTTATTCACGTGGCCAGATCGTGGCTTGGCATTCTGTTCTCAGGGTTGTACTTAATGTTTCGAAATCATGACTAGCGGGGTAAGATCGGCAACATAAAGCCACATTAGAAGCAAAGGATAAAAATCAAACAGATGATAAATGAAAACATGTTTGCATTTGTTATTCATGTATATATGTCTTTGAACTTGCATTTCGTTGTAATAATATTAAATGGGTGTTGGATTTGTATTTCTTTGTTTTAATAGTGAATTCCAACTTATACATTGTTAATAACTTAATTTTATATACGTGCCTATCTTGCCCCATTACTGTCGCCCCTATACCAGGGGCAACTTTAATAAAAATAATTAAAATAATTACAACTTTACAAAAAGAGAGAAGTTGCCGATCTTGCCCCTATACCCGGGGCAACTTCGTCAATTTCTCTCTTCTTGTAAAGTTGTAATTATTTTAATTATTTTTATTTCCAAACTGATTTTAACCAGTTTTATAGTAAGGTAACATTCCAATAGACAATATGCAAAGCTTTTTTTTTCAGTTTACAGCAGTATTTATTACACAAAATTTAAGTAAAGCTTAACATGCCGATCTTGCCCCGATCTCCCCTATATTTAATACTGGAATCGTTTCTGGAATAGATTTCTTTTTAACTGTTCATTTTTACTTTTCCTGTCTCTCTACCTGATGATATATAGTATAGCCAGGGAATACTTATGGCCCTTGATACCAAAGCAATCGGTTTTGTTACTAGTACTTTAAAATAAATATAATAAGATAGTACTTCATGATTTTAATCGGGTAAGATGTATGGTCTCCCTAATATACCTTGAGCGGCATCCTTATCATCAAAATCCTGGATAAACTACTGTATACCTTCATTACTTATATGCTATATCAATTTATTTATTCATTACAGAACGAAAAACGAATGTAAACAGAGTGTCGAAGTGTCGTTGCATACCAGAATGATTAATTATAGTTTTATTTTGAGATGTATTTAGAGATTTCTTTTGGCCCACCAGTACCCGAGTGGATAAAATCACAGAACACTGGTAGTATACCCGGCCGGCCCCATTGTGGTCCTGGCTGAACTCATAAGAGTTATGATTAAAATACCCTTTTAATTCCTATAGAGTATGATAAACTGTATTACAAGAAAGATTTCGAACCCTGTGAAAGAAACAAAGGCCACGCGACAACGAAACACAAGGGTATTTGTTAATACAGTATTAAGTTAGTGTATTAGAATTAACCAGAGACGGAATCGAATACTTTCAAGAATCGAGTTCTCAAGAAAAAGCAACGAATGCAATTCGTGAATACAATGAGAATGAGATAATATATGCTACCAATTTATCTTGTATGGAGTAGTTAGTAATTAAGTAGTGTCGAGTATTCGAAAACAAGTCGAATAAAAATTTACACATGTTTTATTGAGCAATATACAATATATAACCGGATGGCCAAGCAATTAAAGTGACAGGTTTTTGGAGTGTGATCCATCCGGATATGTCAAGCTCTATCTCTCACCACCCTACCATCCCCATTGTGGTCCTGGCCAAACCAATAATGAGCTTGTTAAGAAAGGCCCTATTAGTATCTACAGGGAGAAATGAGTTTATAAAATACGATATATAACTAATGTATAACATTTCTTATTAAAGGAATTGTTGACAAGCTTTTATATATTACCACTGAATATAAACAAATGAAATACTTTTGATTTTTTTTGTTGAGTGTATGACTAAATGCGTTTGATGTTTGTAAATTATGTTTAATACAATTACATGATTTTTCGACAAAAAAATTCTTTTTTTATCAAATATTTTGGACCCAACTAATGACCCCAACTAATAAATTTAATTATCTAACTTTATTTCTTTATGTAAAAATATTTTATTAATTTAAAAGGCTTTTAAAAATCAAAATTATGATGGGTAAATAGATAAAATACATTGAAATAAATGCATATTTCGTGTCTAAACGCGATCAAGATTTATGATATTTAACTGTTTCCCCAGTAACCGAACAACAAAAACTTAGCTTAAAAATTGAAAAGCATTGAAAATGCAAATATTTAATAATAATAACGTTATGAAATCACTTAATATTTGTTTACACAATCAAAGTTTTGATTGATTTGCAAAATAATAAAGTAAATTTTCTACTGTAAAAATGATTGATGATTTATTTTAAGAGCAGTTAAAATTTTTTAATATTTGTATAAGAATTAACTTTTATGATAAAAATGAAACGAATTTCTACGTTTTTTTATCCCCCCTTGAAAGCGCGTGTTAAAAATACAAGAGAATGTTCTAGTTGTATTTACATATCTGAGCAGGTGGTGTACATTGGAAACAGAATTCAAAACACTAAGCATAACTTTTATTATTCATATTTCTGTGAGAATCTTTTATATTCAAATTTAGAATTTAAAAATTTTCTCCTGAACGAAGTTAGATGACCCGCACGACTCTTTTGTTAACAGGAAAAGTATGATTTACAGGGGCAAGACACTACTAAAATTGAGAGCATTGCGGGGCAAGAAATTGCAACCAGGCATTGCGAGACGATGTCATAATAAATAATTACTCTTTATTTTTATTGAATTAATATGTTTAATGATAATAAAAAAAATATAATTTAATTAAGCTGTATTTATTTTGAGACATTTTTATTTTCATTTTTAACAGATGTTAGGAATTCAATCAGTTGTTTTATTTGGTTATATCGCTTTCACTTTATAGGCTTAAGTCTTCAATTCTCTTTCTTTCTCTTTTACTTTCTTCAGTTTCCTTAATCCCTTTCAGTTACGGGTTTAAGCCCATAACTGAGACAGTCATAACTGTATAAAAATACTGTCACAGTTAACTGTTAAATGTGTTAAGGCTGATTTCTTTCTTAAATATCGCTTCTATAAAATTAATACTTGGTGTTATTTAGTAAGTTTATGATGTATAAATAAATAAATAATTAAAAATATGTATATTATTAACTATATTAGTAAAATAATGCAGTGTATGTTTGTAGAATATGAAAACTTGCCTAGAAACAAGCATGAAAATTATAATAATTAATAAGCGAGTATAAAAACCAGTTATATGTAATGTTGACACTACAAAAAATTATTTTTATGATATGATATTGAATTCTATATGTAATGTAAGTTGTTAGTTCTATTCAATTCCCATGGATAAAAGAGATATTTCATTTTTATCTTGTTCCCTGCAGCTCCAATTCTATTGTAATTCAGGATTTCTATAATTAAAAAATATATATATGTGAGGCCAGAGATTTTGTCTATTAGAAACAGAACGTTTAATTGATATGTATACAGTAAAACCTGTATAAATAAGACTCGTACGGTATGTTTTCGTTTTAAACAGGTTTTACTATATATCGTGTATCAATCAATGAATTAGTTTAGTTACAAATAAAATGTTTTTGGGTGATTTAGCTGTTTAAAATTTAATATTTTAATAAATTCTTATGTTAAACTAGACAATTCTACAGATAGAAATGATAACTTAATTTTTCTAAATCAATTTTCTTATATTTACAAAAGTAATGTTTATCAATGTTAAATAAATTCAATTTTCAAGAAAAAATAATGAATTTTATAAGTAATACAAAGAACATTTTGTAATCATTTCAGAAAATTATATTGAAAAATGAATTTTTGATGGAATATATCAAACTTTAATCTTTTTCGATAGAAAACATACTTTTTAAGAATCATATATAGAAAAGAAAATCTTATTTTAACGTGGATGCAAGCTTTTTTATTTATTTTTTCCTATGAATTTGTACAACGAAAAAATAAAATCCCCCCTTTCTCTCTCTTCCTTTCTCTTTTTTTCCCTTCTTCTAAATATAGAAAGAGAGAGAGAGAGAAGAAGAAGAAGAAGGGGGAAGAAAAAAAAAACCTCTGAAAGTATTAAAAAAATTTTCTTTTCCTCCAAACCTTTTTTTATTTTGAAAACCGCAATTCTTATAATAGATTTCTTTTTATTTTATTTTCGGTTTGTAACAGTGGATGATTGATAAAACGAAACTTTTTCTGACTAAAATACAAGCGTNGAACAATTGATATTTGTTGCAGAAGGGAAGAAAAAAAAAACCTCTGAAAGTATTAAAAAAATTTTCTTTTCCTCCAAACCTTTTTTTATTTTGAAAACCGCAATTCTTATAATAGATTTCTTTTTATTTTATTTTCGGTTTGTAACAGTGGATGATTGATAAAACGAAACTTTTTCTGACTAAAATACAAGCGTTTACGGTACTGTGCCTATGTAACGGGCTTAATAATTCGTCAAATGTGTGTAGAATGGACTTCGTTTATATTTGACAAGAAAATGATGCCAACAGATGTTGATAAAATATCCCATACGGTGAAATTCTTTTGTTCGCTACCGACCTGCCAAACAGAAGACTAAATTTGATCTTCCTTTAGCAAAAACAAAAGAAAATTATGATTGATGCGGTTTAGACTCAAAAAGTCACCGAGATTTTAAATCTTACTTCAAATAGTAAAGAACCGAATGCTCTATAAAACAAAAGAAGTAACATCAAATGAACACTATACTAGACATTAATACGAGAAATTTTTGTATATTTATTTTTCTTGTTTTGAAAATTCTATTGTGTTTTAATAATTAAAGAAATATAATTTAAATATTAAGTGTTTTCTTTACTGTCAGAGAAGATTATTTTAATTTAAAATCATTAATGTCTAAGTTAATAAAACACTACCATAACAATAATTCGTATTATCTCAAGTATATAAACACTTTTGAGCCATTAAAAATAATTATAAACCTCTTAATTATTATTAACTATAATAATAAATAATTAATTGATCATTTTTAAGTTATTTTAATTGTTAGATTTATTAATTATAACAACAGACAATTAACAATTATGACTATTAAATGATAATCATCGCCGTTAATAATCATTTCTATCGAAGAAAATTAAAATTATTTAAAAATTAGAAGAGTTTAAAAAATTAAAATTTGCTTTATTTTAATTTTCCTTCGTCTTTATTAAATTTTATGGGGGTGCTCCTTTATAGAAAACGTTCCCAAATCTGCTTGTTGCAATTGTGTTTTGCTGCTGGTGTGTTTTTTTTTTTAACCGGTTAAATCTATTAAATCGTTTAATTTTTAGAAAATTATATAATTTGACACTTAATATTAAATCAAAAATGCAATAAACAATAAAAGAAGGGCGAGCGTTAAAAAATACTTTAAAGAATAATACGAAGAAAAAGTCTCATAATTCAAGATGCTGACATCAAAGAATATCAAAAATGCATCACCGCCGACTATTCAAATTAGAATTGATTTGAAATTCGTAAAAGTTGTTCCGAAATAAAAATAAAAAATAAAATAAATTTTCCTTTATCTGTTCGAAGTTCTTGCCACTAGAAACAAGAAATAAAAAGAAAAAAGAAGGGGGTAAGCCGGTAAAAAGAAACATAATGACTGTTGGAAGGAGTAGTCTGATGCATTTTGTTGGAGATTGAATTTTAGAAGATTAAAGTCGACAAGACGGCGTGAATCTCTCGATAAAATAGAGTTTAAGATTAGAAGAGTAACCGAGGAGAGAGAATGGAGAGAGAGAGAGAGAGAGAGAGTATCGAATAATAGAACTCTATTGAAAATAAGCGTTGATTATTTTAATTTTTTTTCTCCTCCCCTTCTTCTTTTGAGTATTTGTAAAAGGACGTTTTGTTATTAAATTTTTTTCGGTAATTTATGTTCATAAGCGAGTGAATGAATATTGTAATGTAATTTAATTAAGTCATTGCGGTATGAATATAAATAAGTGTTGTATTTTATTATTATTATATATATATATTTCCTTTTATTTTCCGACTGTAGAGAGATAAATATAAGTTTCTCTTTCAAAAATCGATATCAATAGAAGTATACGTTTCAGAAAGAACGATTTTTTGGGAAATGCCAAAATATATAAACTTTAATGGTATTCTTTTCTAGTTTTCGTGAATAAATCTCTTTAAAATAATTTTAAAAAGTGATTTATTTTCGAGGTGGAATGGGGTGATGCTAGCATTACCTCATCCCATTTCGGTTTACGCAGGTTTTACTATAGCAGATTTGAATTTAATATTCGTATATTTGAAAAGAAAAACGAAGGAATTAATTACGAAAAGACAAATTTTGGAAATCTGTTGAAAACTTAAAAAGTAAATATTTATACGAACAATTTTATAATATATTATTTTAGAATAGATTTAATGTCGTGGGTGTACTGTACTACGTGACGAAAGCAAAGTGCGATATTGTTGACATTGTCAGTTTAGTCAATGGCTTATTAGTTATTGAATTGTGTTTGCTTTTAAGTACGTAATGAAATCATATCAACGATGAACGTGATCCTTCAAGAAATCCTTAACGCCAAATGATTTATGACATTTTCACAATTGAAAAGTGTTTAATATTATACGTTAAATTATAAAATGTATTCAGTTTAAGTTAATTACGATATTTCATTTCGGTTGTTGTCCTTAATCCTTTACGAAAGTTGTTGTTCGCTGATATCTCTTTATTAGAAAGAATGGCTACACTGTATTACGATATGATTGGTTGGAATTTTTACGTCAATTTCACGTCGTTGCGTCAATTTTTACAGTTAAAAATTTTAAAGAATGACGTCAAATTTATGTTAAACTTATGTACTATCCCAACCAATCAAATAGACTTTATAGGTTTATTAATAAATGAAATATATATATAAATTATTGGATTTATAAGTAAATAAAAAAAAAGAAATTTGTTTTAAACGAAAATACTCTTTTAAAAGAAATTTACAAGCAATTTTTAAATTAAATTGAAAGTATATCGAATTTTATTATGAGATATAACGAAAGAAGATGGAAAATGCCCATTGGGAACATATGAAAAGTTACATTAAAGTTTTAAAAATGGATAAAATTCTGAATTTTCCACTACAATAATTTAATATTACATAGGCCTATATAATTTATATGATTATCTATATGATTTATTTCTTTTGTAGTGTTGGATATTTCCGGTTTGATTTAATTTTACAAATATAATTGTAAAATACGTGTAAATATAATGTAATATTATATTTTTGCTTTGAAATTTTTAAAGTGTATAAATTACACGAAAAAAAGTAGTCATTATGTACGATTCATTCAGCGTTAAAGCTAAATAAACTTCAATTTTGACTATGTACAATACGTTGGTGATCATTCACATGGAAGAAGAAACGATCGCTATGAAATTCCATTTCGAGTAACAAACTCGATGCATTAGGGGAGACAGGGGCAACTTCGGCATGCGGGGCAAGTTTGTCAAGCGCTTTTTTTTAAAAACAAATTAAAAGGAGACTTTGGTTATAGGTTAGGCAGTTGAGTTTTATTGGTGGCTTGTTGAGTGTAGTGTTTTTATTGTTCTCCAACAAGCGTAGTTGAATTATCAAGCAAATTTTCATTTTCGTTCAATTCCATATAATATTTTTTTTCCATTTATATTGAATTGGCAGGTTTTGTTATAATTCCATGATAACGAAAGTTACTTTTCCTGTTAGAAGGATGTAACTTCAACTTATTCACGTGGCCAGATCGTGGCTTGGCATTCTGTTCTCAGGGTTGTACTTAATGTTTCGAAATCATGACTAGCGGGGTAAGATCGGCAACATAAAGCCACATTAGAAGCAAAGGATAAAAATCAAACAGATGATAAATGAAAACATGTTTGCATTTGTTATTCATGTATATATGTCTTTGAACTTGCATTTCGTTGTAATAATATTAAATGGGTGTTGGATTTGTATTTCTTTGTTTTAATAGTGAATTCCAACTTATACATTGTTAATAACATAATTTTATATACGTGCCTATCTTGCCCCATTACTGTTGCCCCTATACCAGGGGCAACTTTAATAAAAATAATTAAAATAATTACAACTTTACAAAAAGAGAGAAGTTGCCGATCTTGCCCCTATACCCGGGGCAACTTCGTCAATTTCTCTCTTCTTGTAAAGTTGTAATTATTTTAATTATTTTTATTTCCAAACTGATTTTAACCAGTTCTATAGTAAGGTAACATTCCAATAGACAATATGCAAAGCTTTTTTTTCAGTTTACAGCAGTATTTATTACACAAAATTTAAGTAAAGCTTAACATGCCGATCTTGCCCCGATCTCCCCTATATTTAATACTGGAATCGTTTCTGGAATAGATTTCTTTTTAACTGTTCATTTTTACTTTTCCTGTCTCTCTACCTGATGATATATAGTATAGCCAGGGAATACTTATGGCCCTTGATACCAAAGCAATCGGTTTTGTTACTAGTACTTTAAAATAAATATAATAAGATAGTACTTCATGATTTTAATCGGGTAAGATGTATGGTCTCCCTAATATACCTTGAGCGGCATCCTTATCATCAAAATCCTGGATAAACTACTGTATACCTTCATTACTTATATGCTATATCAATTTATTTATTCATTACAGAACGAAAAACGAATGTAAACAGAGTGTCGAAGTGTCGTTGCATACCAGAATGATTAATTATAGTTTTATTTTGAGATGTATTTAGAGATTTCTTTTGGCCCACCAGTACCCGAGTGGATAAAATCACAGAACACTGGTAGTATACCCGGCCGGCCCCATTGTGGTCCTGGCTGAACTCATAAGAGTTATGATTAAAATACCCTTTTAATTCCTATAGAGTATGATAAACTGTATTACAAGAAAGATTTCGAACCCTGTGAAAGAAACAAAGGCCACGCGACAACGAAACACAAGGGTATTTGTTAATACAGTATTAAGTTAGTGTATTAGAATTAACCAGAGACGGAATCGAATACTTTCAAGAATCGAGTTCTCAAGAAAAAGCAACGAATGCAATTCGTGAATACAATGAGAATGAGATAATATATGCTACCAATTTATCTTGTATGGAGTAGTTAGTAATTAAGTAGTGTCGAGTATTCGAAAACAAGTCGAATAAAAATTTACACATGTTTTATTGAGCAATATACAATATATAACCGGATGGCCAAGCAATTAAAGTGACAGGTTTTTGGAGTGTGATCCATCCGGATATGTCAAGCTCTATCTCTCACCACCCTACCATCCCCATTGTGGTCCTGGCCAAACCAATAATGAGCTTGTTAAGAAAGGCCCTATTAGTATCTACAGGGAGAAATGAGTTTATAAAATACGATATATAACTAATGTATAACATTTCTTATTAAAGGAATTGTTGACAAGCTTTTATATATTACCACTGAATATAAACAAATGAAATACTTTTGATTTTTTTTGTTGAGTGTATGACTAAATGCGTTTGATGTTTGTAAATTATGTTTAATACAATTACATGATTTTTCGACAAAAAAATTCTTTTTTTATCAAATATTTTGGACCCAACTAATGACCCCAACTAATAAATTTAATTATCTAACTTTATTTCTTTATGTAAAAATATTTTATTAATTTAAAAGGCTTTTAAAAATCAAAATTATGATGGGTAAATAGATAAAATACATTGAAATAAATGCATATTTCGTGTCTAAACGCGATCAAGATTTATGATATTTAACTGTTTCCCCAGTAACCGAACAACAAAAACTTAGCTTAAAAATTGAAAAGCATTGAAAATGCAAATATTTAATAATAATAACGTTATGAAATCACTTAATATTTGTTTACACAATCAAAGTTTTGATTGATTTGCAAAATAATAAAGTAAATTTTCTACTGTAAAAATGATTGATGATTTATTTTAAGAGCAGTTAAAATTTTTTAATATTTGTATAAGAATTAACTTTTATGATAAAAATGAAACGAATTTCTACGTTTTTTTATCCTCCCTTGAAAGCGCGTGTTAAAAATACAAGAGAATGTTCTAGTTGTATTTACATATCTGAGCGGGTGGTGTACATTGGAAACAGAATTCAAAACACTAAGCATAACTTTTATTATTCATATTTCTGTGAGAATCTTTTATATTCAAATTTAGAATTTAAAAATTTTCTCCTGAACGAAGTTAGATGACCCGCACGACTCTTTTGTTAACAGGAAAAGTATGATTTACAGGGGCAAGACACTACTAAAATTGAGAGCATTGCGGGGCAAGAAATTGCAACCAGGCATTGCGAGACGATGTCATAATAAATAATTACTCTTTATTTTTATTGAATTAATATGTTTAATGATAATAAAAAAAATATAATTTAATTAAGCTGTATTTATTTTGAGACATTTTTATTTTCATTTTTAACAGATGTTAGGAATTCAATCAGTTGTTTTATTTGGTTATATCGCTTTCACTTTATAGGCTTAAGTCTTCAATTCTCTTTCTTTCTCTTTTACTTTCTTCAGTTTCCTTAATCCCTTTCAGTTACGGGTTTAAGCCCATAACTGAGACAGTCATAACTGTATAAAAATACTGTCACAGTTAACTGTTAAATGTGTTAAGGCTGATTTCTTTCTTAAATATCGCTTCTATAAAATTAATACTTGGTGTTATTTAGTAAGTTTATGATGTATAAATAAATAAATAATTAAAAATATGTATATTATTAACTATATTAGTAAAATAATGCAGTGTATGTTTGTAGAATATGAAAACTTGCCTAGAAACAAGCATGAAAATTATAATAATTAATAAGCGAGTATAAAAACCAGTTATATGTAATGTTGACACTACAAAAAATTATTTTTATGATATGATATTGAATTCTATATGTAATGTAAGTTGTTAGTTCTATTCAATTCCCATGGATAAAAGAGATATTTCATTTTTATCTTGTTCCCTGCAGCTCCAATTCTATTGTAATTCAGGATTTCTATAATTAAAAAATATATATATGTGAGGCCAGAGATTTTGTCTATTAGAAACAGAACGTTTAATTGATATGTATACAGTAAAACCTGTATAAATAAGACTCGTACGGTATGTTTTCGTTTTAAACAGGTTTTACTATATATCGTGTATCAATCAATGAATTAGTTTAGTTACAAATAAAATGTTTTTGGGTGATTTAGCTGTTTAAAATTTAATATTTTAATAAATTCTTATGTTAAACTAGACAATTCTACAGATAGAAATGATAACTTAATTTTTCTAAATCAATTTTCTTATATTTACAAAAGTAATGTTTATCAATGTTAAATAAATTCAATTTTCAAGAAAAAATAATGAATTTTATAAGTAATACAAAGAACATTTTGTAATCATTTCAGAAAATTATATTGAAAAATGAATTTTTGATGGAATATATCAAACTTTAATCTTTTTCGATAGAAAACATACTTTTTAAGAATCATATATAGAAAAGAAAATCTTATTTTAACGTGGATGCAAGCTTTTTTATTTATTTTTTCCTATGAATTTGTACAACGAAAAAATAAAATCCCCCCTTTCTCTCTCTTCCTTTCTCTTTTTTTCCCTTCTTCTAAATATAGAAAGAGAGAGAGAGAGAGAAAGTGGTAGATTATTACGCTTCGTATCTATATAATTCATAATTCTTACATTAAATGTTATAAAAATAGGTATAAAAAGTATATTTAATTGAACTGAATAAAGAGGAAACCTGCCTAATTCGGTATCGTGAGATTCCGGTTTACACAGGTTTACTGTATTAGAATTAAAATTGCTTTAATTTAAAATATATTTATTACATTTTATATATTTTCAGACCACAATAAAGTATTGTTGCTACACATATTCTTAAAAAAATTCTTATATACTTTTATTCTATCATAAATATATATTTATCTTCACTCAAGCTGACTTTCAAAGCCTATAAATAGAACTAAGTACGGTATTAAATGTTGATTTTTATATAAAGTATCAATTTTCCTTTGTAAAACTAGATTTAATGTACATGTTTAAAGCTATATGCTTTTTTTTACACGTTATATTTATAATATAATGCACGTATAATGTTTTATTATTAAAATGAAAATTTGAGATGAATTTTATAGGGAAGTAACATTATTTTCTTGTTTTTATTCGATTTGTTGGTATAATTAGATATAATTTAATCTAAATTTTGTAATATGAGTGTGTTAGTTTATTAGTTTAGCAATTTTTATTCTGTGGATGTTCCTGTTATATTAACAAATTTTAAAATATATGTGATTTATTGTTCGGATTTTATATTCACCACTTTTATGTTCCTTTCTTCTCATGTTAAATCTCCTTTATCTAACCTAAATGTGTATTTTTATGTAGTTTAAATAATGTATTTGTTTATTATTCACTAAGATATTCATGCTTTTTCCACTCTTGAAAATGTTACAATAGTTTTTCCTTATAATTTCCCAGTAACAATAAATCACTACTTACGTATTGTTTTATATATTTCCCCCTTCATAAATCATTTTATTATAAATATAAAACTATACAAATTTCTAAATTATATATTTTTATATTTTCTACAATACAATTTTATAATAATAATAATTCCATTAAAGCTATACAAAACACTTGTTAAAATACAAATTTGGCAAAAGAGGTGTTACAGACTAATTAAGTATAACAAAATACTTTACAATTTTATGATTAGATTGAAAATTATAATAGACGTTGAAAGAAGAAGAGAGGAAAAAGTAACGTGGATTAATAATCCTTGGCTAAAGCTATGAGAGAGAAGATGAAATGGAAATATTTCGGCCCAAAAAACTACTTTAATGAGGTTATCACACTGAAAAATTACGCTGTCTTTCATGTTTTATAGTGGAAAGTGGTCATCAGTTCGCTGTAATGAACTGTATACAATACACTGATTCGTGTAGAATATTCGGGAGGAGGAATATCTTGCTCTCTTTTTGTCATTTCTCTTATTTTTTAAACTTTATAAATTAGACATATTATTAAATATCATGTCGAATATAATCATTATTTATCACATATCGTGATTTTGATATATAATACATTAATAAAAAACAAATAAACCGTAGAATTATCACGATAGCCTTGTCTTGTGAAGTACATATTAATCAATAAAAGTATTTTGTCTTGATAAAATCAATATGAGTTATTGTTATTACAAGAGTAGAATAACTCGTCTAGAGAAATAATTTCATTCCTAATGATACAGAATTAGCTAAGGAGCAACTATAAGTAACTAACTAGAGCTAAGAAAAGATAAAAATAGAATTGTGTACTTCTCAAAAATTTCTTTGTTGTTTTTTTTTTTATATTCTTAAATAATAATGAAATTTGAAATGTTACCGCATTCGTTTTATTTAAATTAATAGTTACAGAAATTCATTTTGTATCATTTTCTACGAGGAATGCAAATGACACAATGTAATTCGTAAAGCATTTATTATATTCCTTTTTTAAAATTATTTATATTTATCTTTAAAATGTTTTGTTTCTTTTTCTTCTGTAATATTAAACGAATTTTGAAGATATTAAGTTGATCTATTATGTAGAAAATTTAATAATAACTGATTTTTTTTTAAATAATAGAAATATATAAGAATTTGAAGTGTTCTTCGTATAACTTTTCTCAATATTTTGTAGTTTCAATACAGAAATTTCAAATAAATTTTGCTGGTAATCTCTGAAATCACTACTTCATCTTGGATGAAGTGCCACAAAATCCTCTATATTTCTGTATAATATTATTATATATAATTCTATTTTTCTCTATAACTCTTGGAAGGAATTCAATAAAACCAGACTCACCTGTTGATTTTGTAGTAGGCTTATTGAAATTTTCATAAAATTCTTCTAAAGTTATCTAAAAAGTATTTAAATTTGTCTTCTCGAGTATTTTATCGTCTATTCGGGACCCTTTTTTTCCCCAATTTTTCCACATTGACAGTTTTAGTAAGACATCTTTGAGTTTTTCTTTTACGTCCCGGCCAATGTGTCAAAGGCACTGGATTTAGTTCAATTCCTGACACAATAAGTAACAGAAAAATTTCAACTGAGATAATGAATTTAATCCTTTACACCCCATTAAATTTTATAAAAACAATTGTTTATCCAATACCACGTTTCTCGAACACAATGATCTTTATGTGACAACAATTAAATTGAAAAAGTCGTCACAGAGACTTAGTGTGTATGACAATCTTTTTATAAACAAATAATTTTTTTATTTTTTAATAAATAAAAATAATCACACAATTTCTGTGAATTTGTGATAGAAATTTGCAACTGCTCCAGCGAAATTTATATTTACACTCTCACTTAAATAGCTTGAAAAACTGCCAAATTTTACCGGTGCTATTTATGTCGATCATTAATTAGTTTGCTTACTATTTTATTTTCCCTTCGAGAATGTAAAAATGATTAATTAACTTTTTAATTACTTTAATAATTTTTCAATCAACAAATTATATAATACTGTACTTCGATATATTATATAATTTCCTTATAATAATATGTTTAACTTTGAATTTTACAGGAGATTATCATATTATCCGAGCCTTTTATTTCTATTATGAAATCAATTTGTACCTGATGGAAAAGGTTTGTCAGATTAGGATAGTTGAGGGAATTACACAAAGAAAATAATCGTGTCATCTCGATACAATAAGCTAGGAAACAGTGCTATTTGTTTTTATAAGATTTACGTTCTTATATGTCGTGCAATAATATATATATATATTCTAGTATATACAGGAATTTACGTGATTTCAATTCATAAATGTTTCCCTGAAAGGAGTTACATAGATTACCTGCACGACTCCGTTGATAAAGGAAAAGTATGATTTACAGGGGCAAGATACTACTAATTTAAGATCGAAAGCATATATTTTAAATTTAAATTATAATTAAAAATTGTAGCCTGGCATTGTGACGATGGTTTAATGTTAACTTTAATATTAAAATTTGTATTATATCAATAGTTTATTTGTTATTTTGTTTTATAGCTTGTATTTTCAGGGATTTGCTAAAGAACAAAGGCAGTGACTAACAGATTATTTTATTTAATTTTCGTGTAATTTCTGAATATTTTCTTTATTTACTTTTACAGTTAGTTAAATATATATATATATATTTAAAAATTATTTTATATACATTTAGGTTTCTATGAAATTCAATTTATGTAGTCTTTTATGCATCGATAATCTGATTAAATTAAATGATTTAAAAGTTATTGAGGATTCCCACGTGGTTTCATAACTGTTTACAAAAGTTTTTCATAACTTAGTAATAAGATTTAAAGAAAAAAATATATATATTACAGGCAAAAAGTGCTTTTAAAAGAAGAGAAGCCGGAATATAAAGATTGCAATTTGCCACTTTGTTCTTAAATTATTTTTTAAATAAAAAAATAAACTGTATTTTTTAAGCGAAACTAAATTCAACGTCTTTTTCCAACTAGAATTATTCTCTGTTTATTAATTTATATTCTCTATCAGAGGACCAATTCACACTTTAACGATCAAGGTATAACCTGAAAGGCTCATTTATTTAGTTAATGGCAATGCAATTTGCAGTATTCTACTTCAAAAATATTCATTTCGAGTATATAGTTGATCCTAGTTTAAATTAATTTACTGTATATTAGAATTAAATTAGAATTATTCATTTAAAATAAAAGAAACTTATAAGAAGGCAATATATCCGAAATGTATCTTCTTGAATTATTCTGCAAATTGAATTAGAGCATGGAACGTTTTTTATATTATTTCTGAATTTATCTATTTTTATTTGAATTTAAAGTTTTGGAATTTAATCTCAGATTCTGTTTCACTTTTATGGCTCACCAGTGGCTGAGTGGATAACACCACTGTGAGTTAGTTGTGGCATCGCGCCTCACCAAGGGGAATTTTCTGGGTTTTCTTTACGTTTATAACACCTAAATGGGGAGCAGTTCTCTCGAGAGGCATTACCATTTGGTAGATTGCCCAAGTGTACGTTACCTTTTTTTTCCCATTAATCTTCCCCTCTTCACTTTTCTGAATATTTTTCATCGCATGGACTTAAAAAATATTCTTTCATTTTTAGCTTATTACCAATTCGATTTTTTTATTAAAATCGTTTTTTATGACATGCAATACTGTAAAATTATTCTTTTAATCGTATACTCCATCTTTCTACATTATTTTATATTATAAATTTATGTTATCTTAATTAAAAGCTGTCAGTTAAGATCGAGACTGATGCCATAATTTGAAAACGGTACAAGCTATGTCAAAATTAATAGAGGATTTAAAACACACTCAGTCTTTCGATAGCAAGTGTGCCAGGTTCGAAACATCTGTGTTAATTGGTTGTGAACGACGTCATTTCCTTTTTGCCTAACGGCAACAAGATGGCGGCGCGAGACGAGCAATACGATGCACTGTACTTAAATTCTGTAGTAGTGGGTGAAGATTGCCGAATCACTGTAAGAGAACTTGGAATATTCCTCGACATGTCACATGGCAGTGCACGTGTCATTTTGCAAGAGAATTTGCATATACGGCGTGCATCTTTAAGATGGGTTCCAAGACTTCTGACACAAGAACAGAAGCAGGTCCCCGTTGAAGTTTGTTACCATTGCAAAAAAGACGGTGGAAGAATATGTGAAGACTTTCTTAAATACGATCTGATTAGTGAGGAATCAAAGTAGCAAAATCCCATGTGGAAATCACCGTCATCCCCAACTCCCAAAGACACTACAGTTGACCCGTTAGTGATTATCGCATATTTTGAACGTCACGGTTTGGAGTACCGGCATATTGTACCATCCCAAACAACTGCGACGGGCGTCTATTACGTGAATATCATCAATAAATTGAACGCGCACATCCGCAGGTAGCGACCACGCTTGTACAAAATAGGATGGATACTTCATCGCGTTAATGCTTATCCCCATGTTAGTGAGGCGCGAACCCGCGAAACAACCAAGTGTTCAGTGGCTTTATCTACTCGGCCTCTGGTGTCCTAGTAGCATGCAAGCAAACTCCACGAGGAGTTTGGTTGCAAGAGTGAGATAAGAGAAATGATGTTCCAGTTTAGAATTAGGATGAAAAGTCGCGAGATCCGGATCGAATTTAAAACTAAATACCTTAACAGTCATCTTTGGATCGTTAAAATAAACTATAGGGAGAATATAATAGACCAAAAAAGTAATTTCTCACCCACTTATAACATTAAAATTAATCTCTAATAATAAAATGGCATAAAATGGATAAATGTATATTGCAAAGTCTAGTGTATTTATTGCTGCTCCTGTATGCTCTTCTGTATGTGTGTAATAATGAATAGTTTTAAATATATTAAATGAATTCATAATAAAAATATATAACTTTTTTTATCACAAAAACTACTAAACTTATGGTACTGATGTACGAATGCCATACAGAGAAGCCTGACAATACTGTTAAACATTTGTTTGCGTGGAGTGTTATTAATTCACATTGTTCTAAACATTACCGTGAAAAATCTGTCCGTGCATTTGCAAGGCTTGTATAGTTTGACGATGAAAGAAGTGTTTATGTAGTACAGTCAAGACATTAACATGATTCATACCAATTATTTAGACAATAGTTCTCGTTCTTGTTGAGGGTTGTTGCTCCTCACTAGTTCTTTAAAGTTAGTTCTTATTGATCGTGGCCGTCCCTTTCCGTCTGATTTTTTTTTCTCAATTGATTATGGATTGTGATAAACGTTGAATGGTGGTATATTATTTACGATATTCTTTGCGCTAATCGTCCATTGCATTTAGTTTTCTCGTAAATAAGATTCATATCAGCTACCTTCTGAGGTGCGAATTTTTCTATTATATCTGATAAACATTCACTTTGCCAAAGTAATTAGATGTCATTAAGGTTTCACATCTTTTTCACACGTAGAAAGTAATGTGTTTTGGAAATGCAAATTAATACGCAAGAGGGGTTTAAAAGAGGGGAGTTTAGCTTAAAAATACAATATTAAGAAATATGCGTTTTCTTCTAGCTTAATTAATCTTACAGAAGTATTGTACATACTTAAATGAAGATACAGTCGACCCCCTATAACACTGTTGATTTTTCCGTTTTATATGAATTCCGTGTTGTACGAGTCACTTAAATTTTACAAATATGTGTGCCAGGCTGTGAACGGCTCACGTATTTGTAAAGAGGTCGAAACCCGTTCGATCCCCAATAATATTTTAACTGGTGTCGGGTTCCCAAAGTTATTTTTTAACCTTTGAACTTTAGGAGCAGGCATCATTTAATGTCCAAGAGGTTGTAGGGAGAACTATTAGTTTAGAACACTTAAAAAAAATTAATTACATTTAAAACACAAAATTAAGTATTTTAAATGATTAATTTGTATGTTTTAAAGAAAACGAATAAAAATTAAATAAACTTTATTTCAGTAAGAATTGTTAATAAAACAATAAAAACATTCGAAGTTGACTTTTCAAACTCGTTTAAACCAAGTTAAATAAAAATTTAGAGAATAAAATTAAATGAATTTTATTATTTTGTGTGTTTTAGTGACGTGTATTGAAAGCGTTAAAATGAATTTATTTTTCTTCTATCGTTACACACAAAAAACAGTAATATTCTCTTGAATCACATCAACAATGAATAATGCAGAATATAAGAAAATGCGTACGTCTCTACAATGTTACTAAACGTCACGTTCAAAGAGTATTTTTCTCTCTTTTTTTTTAATAAAATAAAATAAAAATTATTATAATACTATTTTATGTAAGTTATAACAATAGTAATTGCATCAAAACATTTTTATTGACATAAAAAAAAGAAAAAACAACGTAGGAATTTGTATAATATAATAAAAATTTCAGATGAAAGACCATAAGAATATTGGATATTTTAAATGAAAAAGTCGATTTCAAAGTGAAATAGCCAGGCATTTACAAAATTAAATCATCTGGAAGATAGACATTTTGATAAATCACTTTTTGTATCGCTGTTTTGTTACGATTTTTATTGTTTATTTTCGATATCTAAGGGAGGTCTTTTAAGGAAAATTGTCACCTATTTAGATGTTAATGACGTGAAAAAAAATTGGATAAACTCCACGTGTTCAGCCCGTTGGCCAGGTTCGAACCCACGACTTAAATTTTGTATAAAATAAAATAAGATTTATATCGAACTTTATGTCTATCGAATTTTAATTTACAAAAGTCATTAAAATAGTGGCAAAAAAGAAGAAAGTAACATACGATAGTCTCTTTTTATCTCGGAGTTTCTAATGAATTAATCGAACTTAATAGCCTATATCATGTTTATTGAACGTGCCATTGTAAGGTAACTTCTTTAACCTAGTTTTACTGTTTTTTTTTTTTTTTTTAATTGATTGGCGATTGAATAGAATAACTTTGTAATCAAGAAATTGCATAAATTAAATATTAAATAATATTCACATCTATAAAAGNAATTAATTGTTTAAATGAACTAAATGTAATAAGGTGTACATCATAGTATCAATTTCTCAATTTTTTTATTGTAAGCAATTTAATTAAGGACTTTGGTAAACAAATATATAATTTAACGAAGCGAATTTCATTATATTTACGTATTCATTAGACAATAAATTTTTTTTCTTACTTATTATTCGTATAGCGTATTGTTAAACTAATGGTTTCATTGTTTCAAAGAAGATCAGACAAAGTAGTTATGTTCTATTATTATATCTTTAATTCGATTTTAACAACTCTAAATTAAATGAATTACAAAGCGCTCGACCCATTATTATTATTATTGTTATTAAAGCTTTGCTTTTATTGTAGACCTACCCATAAAATCTCTTTGATATGTTAACTAACTTTTAAATTGCTGAATTTTTCTTATTTGGAAGAACATCTTAATTAAAAGAAGTTGAATGAGATGTAGATACAACCCTTCAAGTAACATAAGGAGAGTTTTAAGCTCTTGTAATTTATTTCAAGATGAGGATTGCAACTTCTACACACTTCACTCAATTTCTCTTAAATTGTAATCAAGAAATTGCATAAATTAAATATTAAATAATATTCACATCTATAAAAGAATCTCTTCAAACTATAATTAAACGTTAACCATCGCTCCCACAACATAGTAATGGTTGCAATGAGGGACTAACTTGGCCTTGAAAACAAAGAGTGTTCCTTACTTTTAAAGTCAAATTTTGGTCAGAAGTTCATCTTACGACAAATATATTTCATTAGTTTCTTTTATATTTGCAAAATAGACTAGAAATTATGAATTTTCTGTTGTTTATTGATAGTGGAATTTGGATCCCCTTGGAGATTAGGAAAAGGGCAACCAGACGAAAAGGGAGAGCACCAAAGTACCGAAATGTAAGAACGCCCATGGAAATGAATTTGGTTTCTTACTTATTTCTTACGATTGAGTAATTACATATCTATGTACTGTACATTACTACATGAATAACTTTATTATATGATTATGACTAATTAAACTATGTAAGAAAGAAATATTCTTTAAGGTATTTAGAGAAAAATTGTCATAAATCAAATTTTAAAAAGCAACTATTATCAGGAAGCTTGTTCTTGTCAGCTATTATGTTATCTATTGTAATCACTATATTGTTTCGTTTTAAGGAAATTTTTTCTTTTCTAATCTATGAATTGTTTCGTAGAAATGTATTCGATTATATCCTGATAGTGCTTATTATTATCGCTTTTATTTCTGTCGTCGAATGTAATAATAAGAATCCAGCAACCATTTTTCAAAAAGAAAAAAAAGATTCAGAAATATTTAATAATAGTGTTTTTTTTTTAAATAGAATTTAAGACCGATTTTATAACAAAGCCTATTATATGTATACTTACGTACAACATAAACTTACATTGTATTGCCTTTTTATTTAGAATGTATCAAATATAATATTATAGCTTTATATAGTATATATATATATAGCTATTATCTTTTCTATACGGTATTTCACCCACTCTAATATATATATTAGAGTGTGTACTGTACATTTATATTCATGGCGTGTAGCATTTACACTCAGCTGCATGGTATCTCATTTTTCCTTGATATAAAATAAATATAGAAAATTACAATTTTCTTTAGCTTATATTATAATTATAGCATAGAATATATAAAATCGTAGGAGTGGATTTACGAGGGGTGCTCGGAACACAGCTGAACCTCTTCAGGGAATTTTTATCGAGTAAAGCCGAGTATCTCAGGTAGTAAAACGTTTTATAAAGCATATTGATTTGTTTCTGCATCCCCTCTAAAGATTTCTACATCGTCTATTGCAAAATCGATTAGTAATACAAATGATTTTCAAGTGTTGTTAAAGAAATAATTGTTAAATCTCTCTCTCATTCTCCCTTTTACTTTCCCGGCTCTGTTATGTACTGTATAACAGAGGGAAAATATGGCGATCTGTCAAAAGTGACCCCGAAGATGTTTACATTTTTTAACGTAGGACACGTTCAAACGTCGAGAAATGCTAAAAAAATTCGGGTATTTTTTAAATGTATGTATATATGGATGTTAATGTGTATGTGTTTGGAGGTAGGCAAGATGTTGTTCATTGTTCATTCTCTTTGAAGCTTAATAACTACTGGGCTTTTTGTCGAAAATTTATATAAAAGTGAGCTTATATTAATGAAAATCTTCAGGAATTTGTTAAATTTTGGAAAAATTTTCACGCACGAAGTAAGTTTCTCGGATTCATACATCGTTACAAACTTATAAGAAGAAATTCGAATGCATTAGCTTGAAGTGCTAAACACGTTTCCGTGAAACGTGACGTTAAGTTTGCAACATCAAACAGGTCATACGAATCACATGACGTATTTTCAAGACACTTGAAATTGTAAAACAACGTCATATGATAATAGCAATTTACTATTCTACTGTTAAAGTTGACGTCTTTCTTCGTTTTTACATTCGTCTGATGGATATCGAAATTGCCCATTTTAAATGATTTATTATAAACGGATGGCATAACTATAGATTTTGGAAAAGTAAAATATAGAAATTCACTGACATTGGGGAAAATATGGCGATCAGCCCCCGAAATTTGGGGGGGGGCTTTTTTGTACGTGTGCATTTTAGTGGGGGGGCGATTTTGTTCATCTTCTCTGAAGCTTAATAACTCCTGTGCCTTTTGTCAAAAATTTCTGAAATTTTACAAGGAGGTTTGTATATTAGGGAGATTGAAGCAACTAAATTTTGAAGGTTAAAGGTCGAGGGGATGATGAGATAGAGGGGGTCGGACTTAATGAAGTTTTTCTCGATATTACCATTTGTAATTTTGTATAAAATTCATCTCTATCCACAGATTAAGCCTTTTACTATTTTATAATAATAAATATAAAAGTTTTTTAAATAAAATCTTTTAACAGATAGCATCGAACATACAATTTTAATGTTTGGCCGGGAAAGTTACGCAACTCGTTACTGGAAATGACAGAGAATGAAATTTAATTATATTAGACTTCCCATTAATTTAAAAATATTGAATTTTTATTTAATTTTAACAAATAAATTCATATATTTCATTTAATATCCTTCCAATGTTAGTGAAATGATAAAGAAGAGTCATTTTTCTTGGAAAGAACAGAAGAGATAACATTAAAAATTCTTTATTACTACAACTTGCTATTGTCCATTGTATTTTTATTAAAATTTATTACAATAATTCATTATTTTAGTCAAACGATTTTACAATAATCGGTTCAACTGAATCGATACTTCAAAATTATGTTTGTTTGTATTCGGCAAAGTATTCGACAGGTAACAACTTGTCGGGGGGAGAACTGATCCTTATTTAGGTATTTACAAACGTGAATAAACCCGGTTGGCCGGGTGCAAACCCGCGACCTTCAGTGATTTTATCAACTGGGCCACTGATGGGGGCCTTCACAATTACAAGTAAAACAAATAAATCATTACATTTAATCATTAAATATACGATTATTTTTCACATTATCTATCAGATTTGAGTAATTTACATGCCAAAATTATACCTATTTTTAAATATTTCTGTGCGAATTCTTTACTGTGAGGTTGTACATTTAACTCATCCTATTAGAATAAGCCAGGTGTTTAATGTATATGTATGGGTTCGATTTTAATGATATTTAACAGATTTATTATGAGTTTAAATCTCCAAAATAAAAAAGAAAATGCTGTAAAAATGCGAGAAGGATACAAAGGTAATAATAGATATTCATGAAAATTCTCTCTACAATGATATAGTGTAAGGAAAGAAGGAAAAATTATAGATTATACGTGATGAAATTATATATGATTACTATAGAATTCATCAAGGTTATGTAGTTATAAGGAAGAAATTTCTTGCTTAATAATACTTGTAATTTATTATTAGAAGATATTAAATAAGTGAGGATGGAGCAGCGGACAAAGAACAAGGAATAATTGGTGTTAATATTGAATAGTATGAAGATGCTATATAAAGAATTGACTACTACTAAAATGCTCAATTAATTATTATAAAGTTTTCTATAATTAATTGAATTCACAAATCTATTATGATAATAATTATTAAAATAATCTTTTCTAAGTATTTGCGTATTGTTAAATACATTATAACGGTTATATACAGGGGAATCCGCAGATTATACAAAGAGGGACACAAGATATAATAAAAGGCATTGTATATTATGCAAGAAGCTTTAAACTATAATTCAACGTCGGATCAACCTTCCACAAGATGACACTAGCTGCAATGGTTGTTGACTTGGCCTTGAAAACAAGGAACATTCCTTGTTTTCATGGTCAAGTATTGTCAACATACGAAGAAATTGGCATGGAATAATAGACAAATATAGTTCATTTGTTTCTTTTATATTTAAATAACAGGCTACAAGTCGTCAATTTTTTTATTGTTTGTTGATAATGGGGGATTAGAAAAGGGTAAGACAGATAAAAAGGGGGGATTTCAGAATCCATCCTTAAATTCGAGAAGATAGCAGCAGTAAACAGGAACAGTTATTAATTCAAATGTTATGAATTTTATGACGTATTATTCACCCGTCCTCCTTTATACCGTACAATGTTAGTGTAATGTCCCCCTTTATTAAATAAGAAAGCTGGAATCCCTAAAACTAATGAATAAGTATAAAACCTTTTTGAACTATTTTCGATTTTTTTCTTGATATAATTTAAAATTCGGACACTAATTAATTAGCGATCTGTAATAACTGTATATAAGTCTTATCATTTATTACCATGCTAAAAAGAGATTCCATTTTCTTATCACCATTTAATCCTATAATAAATTTCTCTACCAGCGAATACCAAGTATCAGATAGCATTACTAGAGATATACAGTCCTTTTTATACGTTTTGATAGCGTAATTTCATTATAAAACACATAAATATTTTATTATTATTAATATAAATCTCGAATATAATTAAACACACTAGAGATATAGAAAATTTTTCGAACGTTCAGCGCTTATTTATTCACTTCTAATTGAAAAAAATATATATATTAAATATACTCCTACCCTCTCTAAGAAACACAGAAGAATGAGATAATATTCAGATTTTATTAAAAATTCCTTATATTTACGTATATGATTTAAATTCTGATAGATTACAACACTCTCAAATGCCGACCCCCCTATAACACTGTTGATTATTCCGTTTTATATGAATTCCATGTTGTACGAGTCACTTAAATTTTACAAATATGTGAGCCGTTCACAACCCAGCACATGTATTTGTAAAATCTAAGTGACTCGTACAACATGGAATTCATATAAAACGGAATAATCAACAGTGTTATAGTGAAATTCTGTTTAAAATGTTTTAGAATTTGATTATTTTTTTTTTTTCGCTATTCACACGAGACTTTTCCATGCATAAAACCTTACAAAAATAATAAAATTATAGGAACCTTTTAGTTTACAGGATTATTTTAAAAGATATTTCACTTCCATTAAGGTAAAACTATGTGAAAAATTCACAAGAAAGATCGAATAACTTAACACAAGTTTAAATCAAAATATGAATATTTACAAAAGACAAAAGACGATTATTAATTTAATTGAAAATTACTCGGATAATTATATTTGATTATCTTTAAGCAATTTTAATTAAAATTCAAAACTTTGCTTTCAAATATTCATTAATTAGTGAGTATTGGAATAATTGCTTTTATTCCTTCTTTTATCGTGTATAAAGAATACGTTTTAAAACAATTATTCTTATAATAAAGTTTCGTGTAAACGTAGAAAAGTATTATGTAACAATTGTTAACTTTTAAAGAATGGAGGAATGAAGTTAACAACAATGCAATAGAACATTTATGTGTTCGGCCATCATGTTCAATGTTATCTCCAATTTTTATGAGTTTTTATAATGGCATCTTTTATAGAAGTTTTACGTGAAAACTTTTTAAATTTTTTTTAAATTACCGTCATTATCTCTTCTAGAAGAATAATATAATATTTATTTTTGTATAATAGGTTTCTTGCAGTATTTTGTTTCCATTAACTTAAAGACGAATGGCCGAGATACACGTTACATTTTCCAACTGAAAACATTTATTTTTATAGTTATTTATAATTTTAGAAAAATAATAAACTCGAAATTCTATCCTTCTTTTTATCAAGTAAAAGTTCTACTGAATTTTTTTTTATTTATTTTCTTTACTTATTGTTTGAAAGTTAACTTAATGTTAAAAAGTTAACTTCGATATAAAGTAAAAATTCTTGTGTGTTTATTGTATGGTAATTTTTAAGGTATTTAAATCCCGATTTAACGTTTTTACGTCAATATCTACTTCAAAATCGATTGAAAGGTAAAGTAAAATAGAAGACTCAAATATAAAAAAAAAAAATCTCTGCTTTTTTAATGTTATTTTTTATGATATTTTAATATTAGAAGTTACAAATTTATACTTTTTTTATTTAAAATTCTTCAAAAAAGCATAAAAATGATTAAGAATCTACAAAAAAATAAACCTTGAAAGTCGAGAAATGCTAAATCTATTAGGGTTTTTTTTTCTGTATGTTAATTTATGGGGGGTTCGATTTTGTTAATCTAATTTGAAGCTTAATAACTCCCGTGTCTTTAGTCGAAAATTTCTGAAATTTTGCAGACAGTTTCGTGTATTAGTGGAAAATATTTCTAGAAATTTTCAGGAAAATCCGACAAGTAGTTCGGGAGATATAGCCTCATCTCTTTAACATCTCCCAAAACAATATGAAAACTTAAAGGTAAATAGTAGCAATTATTAAGGATGAAAACAAATGAAGAATGACGGAAAAATCCAACAACAATGTTGTTAGGTCTTTTATTTAATTTTGAATTCAATTAAGTTGTGGTTATTTAAAGAAATTTCGTATAATTAAGTCAGGAAAAAAAAAAAAAAAAGTTTTTAGTTCGTTAACTAATTTTTCTTTATCTCATCACGAAATTCGAAAAATATTTAAATATTCGATTGAAATTATTACTATTTGAATTTGTCTTTAGCATTTATTATTCATAAAATATATAATATATGAAGAGATGAGTAAAAAAAAAAAAGAAAAATTTATGATGAAATATATTGGCAAACAGGATTACACTAGCATTCGAGATTATTGAGGACACAGAGCAACTTCAAGTAGGTAGTTTTATTGTGAAATTAATCATTTTAAAAGAATATCTCGGGTATTTTGAATTACTTTTTTTGATAAAAATACTTTCTAGAAAGAAGATAATCAAAAATGTATCTCATCTTTATCCATAAATACTTAACTTTTAAGAGTAACTTTCCTATTTTTATACCGGTTAAAATTTATTTCCAGGAATTACAATAAAAGAAAAAAAAAAAAGAAAACCAGAACTGTACTTACAAATTACAAAACTAATCAAAGTCTTAATTACTTTACTCTTGAAAAAAGTAATGGATAAAAGTGTTTAAAAGATATTAAGATGTTGAAGAATTTTTGGATTCTAAAAGTAGAATAAATAATATAAAAAAAAAATATCGTAAATTGTAATGTGAGATTTTTACAGAATTTAAGTTTTATTATATGAGAACATTTCGTATTCACAAAGTGTTCTGTAGCGATTCGAACGAATTAAAAGTTGAACCGTGGTGAATGTCAAATGAAAAACATACGAAATCAATAATAAAAAAAAAAAGTTATAGGTGAATAGTAAAAGAATGCATTTGTTGAATATTAAATCTATTGAATTCGGGTCTGTTTGCTTGTCTGTCCGTTTATTCGAGTATCACTTGTGAAATGCTAAATCTTTCTCTTAAATTTAGTTTTCGTTAAGCATTTTAATGTTTCTAAAAACTTGTTAGCCATGGTTATAAAATCATTAAAAATCTACGTTCCTTATAACTTCCTGATAGAAACACTAACAGGAAAACTATAACGTAAAATTAATTCCAAACTTTTCGGGTCAAAATTAAAATAATAACGAATATTAACTGCGTGTGCCCGGTGTTGCTCGGGCTTTTGAGAGGGTGGACGATGGCCTCGGTAACTAAAATGTACATTTATTGACCTCGGTATATACAATAATGAAACTCCAAACAATAAAATTGCTCGAGATAAAGTTAAAGGAGTGTGGGACTCTAACATGGAATTAGCATTGTACTTTAACACTACGTCACGCCCGAACCATTACACCTTTATGAAATCTCTCTTCAGCCGCATTATCCTTAAGGATAAGAGCATTAATTTGATACCTAAACTGTATTTTCAACTCCAGCCGTTTACTCAATAATAATATACATTTATATATTGTTAAAACTAAGGAAACTTATTTAATTTTCGTTAATATTTTATATATTTTCTGCGTTATTTAATATTTTTTTAAAAATAAAATATGAATTAAAGAATGAAAAAATTTATTAAGATTCGAAGAGAATAACATTAATTAAATATAATCATAATAAAAAATTAAATTTAATTAAACAATCTTCTTAATGATATTTATTAAAGAATAGAATTATTTCTTTTTAGAGAATGGAAATATATATTTTATATTTTAATTTAAAATAATTTTTATTAGTTTTTATTTTAAATTCATTTTTTTATTATAATAATAATTCGTTATCTTCTTTTCTCAACTTATTCGAGCGGAATGCAATAATCTCGAGTGAAACAAATAAAAATTTCACCCGAGATTTTTCTATATAAACTCAAGCCGTGCAGTTTTTTTTCACCCCTCTTCTTAAACACTGATTAATCCTATTTTCTAGATAAAATATAAGAGAATTAAGATTTTTAGTTTCGAAAATATGAAAGATATTAGAAATTTCCATTAGATTTTGATTTCGTTCGAAGTTCACGGGCCAATAAATCCGGTATTATAAGAGAGAATTTGTTGCGAAAAAAAAAGATGGAAGTAGCTTTGCCTTTCGTCTGGTAAGTCTGAATTTTTGAACATTGATGCTTGGAAGGGACAACCTGAAGGAATTCTGCCGTTTTGGGAGATCAAAACACCCGTATCATTTGTTCTTCCCATTGTGAGACTGGCCAAAACGGTAATTGACATGGAACAAGGTCCTGTTGGTGTCCACAGGTTAGAAAGTGTAAATAAGAGCATTTCTACTTTCATTATCAGCCTTTTTTTTAAAGTTTTACTTCCATTTTATAGATTTTCAGTTCAAATTTTTAATTTTGAGACTATCTTTACCCAAATTTAGTAGGAGTGTGGATAAGTACTCTCAACACTACTCGTGATTCTTGCCTCGAAAACGAGCAGCGCCTAACACCTAAATAGGAGCCAATTTCCCATAAAAAGTCCTCCTGGGAGGCACTTAATATATCATCTTTGTTTTGCGTTGTGCGAAATTAAATTGATAGAACTATACATAATTTTAAAGTAAATAAAACATTCAGCAACGAGTTGCTTAACTTTCCCAGCAACATTTAAAACTATGTATAGCTCCATCTGTTAGGATATTGTATGAAAAAAAACTATTTATATTTTTAATTATTATAAAATAGCAAAAAAGCTTAATTTTGAGGGTAGCGATGGATCTTATAACGAGTAAAATTGTCATTAAGTCCGACCCTACTCGAGATACGTCACACGATCCCCTTTATCTTCCCAAACCCTCGATCTTTAATCACCAAAATTTAATAGAATCAATACCCCTAATACACAAACCACCCTGCAAAATTTCAAAAATTTTTGACAAAAGGTACAGGAATTATTAAGGTTCAAAGTGGGTGATCAAAATCGTGCCCCCCACTCATACATATAGAAAAAAATCCGCAAATTGTTTTTACATTTCTCGAAGTTTCAAGGTCCCGAGTCCAAAAATGTAAAAATCTGGGGGTGTCATTTTTTAATCGATCGATATATTTTCCCTAACAGAGCAGGAAAAGTAAAAAAAAACACAGGATTTGTACTAGAACATTTGTTATCACGATCAATTATATCAGGACTTTAACATAAAGACCGGTAAGATAGCGCATTTTAATTGTTCTTAAAATAAGTTTAGCCGGAAAATAGAGACTTAATTTCTTTTTAAAAAAAAAAACGCCATAGTTAATTGGTATCATAAATAAATATAATGACTGTAAACTAATTAACTTGTAAAACCTTTCTTGGTAATAGTAATTTTAATACTCAGTATTCTAAATAAATTTTTCGAGATTGGAATGGGGATGATGAGGTGTACTACTATACTATATATAGTAAAACCTGTTCAAAACGGAAAAAATATTCTGTATAAATGAAATTCCGGTTTAAACAGGTTTACTGTACATAACTACACTGCATTTTGCATACACATTTACAATGTTTATCTGATTTTTGGGGTTGGGAGGATGGTGAGGTTGGTCCACCCTTAAAATGAGTTAGGTATGTCTACGAAGTTTCATGCCTTCTGTATTAATTAGAAGTGGATAAAACCTGTTTAAACCGGAATTGTACAATACCGAATATTTGGCAGGTTTCCGTTTTGAACAGGTTATTTTTTTAACATAGAAAATCACTCCTTTCGGAAGACTTTTTCCGCTTAGACAGGTTTTCTTTTAATTCAGGTTCAGTTTTGGACTGATTTTAGTGTATACAAAGCAAATTTATAAATAAATTTTCCCATAAAAACCTTTTTTTGTTTATTTTCTGATCAAATTTAAAGATAAATTAAGAAACGAAAATACTTGTAAAGTAATTCAAATTTATTTTATTATTAAATATATGCTTTTTATGCTTTTAAAAATTTTTAATTGAAGCAATGAATAAGTAAATTTTAATTAGTAAATCTCCTTAATTAATATCTTTTGCTTTCTTTTTTTAAATNTCTTCTGATATTTTATTAAATTTATTTTAAAGGAATAAATCTCTCGCATCTTCTATGAAGGAAATATGTAGATTAGATAACACCAATATAGATTTAAAAACAATTTCTAAATATTCAAAAAAAATTATTGTTTATGTTGATTCCTTTATAAAATCTCTTTATATTGTTATTTTATTCAACCAGGTAGCATCTATTATTAGATAACGTGCATCCAGACAATTTATTTAATAAAAAAAAAGTAATAAATAATACTTTTGAATAATTTTAAAAGTACGTAAAGGATGAATGTATCTGGGATTGCAGTAAAATAGAATTTTTGTTATCATTTCCTCTCCTTTTAATATTTATCTTCACCATGATCATATTTTAATCAATAGAACCGGTTGATAAATGTTTAGAACGACCGCTTCTGGCTATATACGAGAAAAATAGGTTAGACTTTTTTTGATTTTAAATAAATTAATTAATACAGATTCTCGATTTTAGTAGTTTCTTGCCCCTGTACATCATACTTTCCCTGATAACAACAGTGTCACACGGGTCATCTATCTAACTCCGGTTTACACAGGTTTTACTGTATCTAAATTAATACCTTTTAAATATTTATTTATGTACATTATCGTTAAATTTTATGTATTCTTATGTATTTCTTTACAAATTTTGTTACTGCTCAGTAAAATTACTATATTATATTATTAAATTTAGTTTTTGGAGAATTCTTTAAAGTTTTAATATCCACGAGATGCAAATGATTCTCTCCGTTGCTTCAATAAACTGTAATCCTTGAATCAAGTTCGGAACGATGAGAGAAAGATAAGACATCGTTTGAGGAAATGACACTCGATAAGTGTTTCGAACAGAAAGTGTAACGAATTTATTAATGTGTGAAATTGTTCATTCCAAGCATTAAATGACTTTGTGGTGTAAAATGTGAATGTAAGTGATCTCATTAATGTGCCCGCATCTTTATAAAACTTTATCTATAAAAGATTTTAAATTAAAATTAGCAATTATCAACATATATTTTTTTCTACAGTGCTCTCAATTTTAGTAGTGTCTTGCCCCTGTACATCATACTTTTCCTGTTAGCAATAGTGTCGTGCCGGAAAGCTATTCAGGAGAAAATTTTTGAATTGAAATTTAAATTCTCTTTCTTACATATAATCTGATTTTTATATTCAGCATATTTAACGTGAAAGTCTAATCTGTCAGAATCTTGGTCTAGCGGCTTATAAAAATACTTCTTTACCATTGGAAGTACAAAGATTTGAACAAAACTGTAGATCTGTTCGATAGATATTTGGAGTATTTTGAAATTTATATAAGAATCGTAGTTTTGAAGGTATTTTATATTTTAAAATTAACTTATAACATCAACAATACAATTGTAGCTCCTGTGGTATTAACCTAAATTTTGGTAAAGATTAATAAAAATGGTGGGATTTTGTGCTTGTTTGGAATCTCAATTCATTATTTTGCCTTTCTAAGGCAAATTATTATATAAATATTAGTTTAATTTTAAGCGTTAACACCTGACGTCCAATGATTACAGGATTACAATTGCAAACTTGTATACTTGATAGCCTAGTTATAAAATTCACTTTTAATATACGAAAATATAATTTCGTATGTTATAGAAATGATAATTATTATAGAGAATTAAATCCTTAAATTTCCATTTCCCTTAATAAATAAATGCTTATATAATAAAAATAATTTCTTTCGAAGGTGTCAAAATAGAATAAAACCTCTCTAACTCGGACTAATTGGAGGGGTAAAGGTTGGTCGTGTTAGAGAAGTGTTTTCTCTGATGACGTGGAAAACGAGAAAGCTGATATATAAGAAGTTTCACTGAGCTTTTGTAGATTATACTGCTGAATTTATTATTACAGAAAATGAACTCATAAAATTCCACGACAGCAAACTACACAGCAGGGAGAAGCTAAAATTCCAGGGGTTTACAATTAGATTATAGAATACAGTATTGCGTGTAAGATTCCATTAGTAGACAGTAAAGTTACATATGTCAATCACTTTTACGATTATAATTTGAGGAATTTTTTACCTGTTTTCTCTCCTCTGCGGATGCCCATGATATACAGCAATGTACTATACTATATATCTTTAGTAACGTACCGAATACAGTAATAATATTGCACGTCATCTCAGAGAAAATGCTCCTTAATTATAATTTTCTATTATCAAGAAATTTTAAATTACTTTACAATTTTTTGAAAATAATTTGTTCGAGTTAAGCAGGGATTTTAATAAAAATGTCTTTTAGATTACGTTTAAAAAATATATCAAATAAATTTTAATTTAAATAAAGGTATACAGAAGGAAATATTGATATAATTTATTTTTTAGGTATAAAAACTAAATTAGCTTTGTATCTCTAAGGAAAATCCTTTATCATTAATTAAAATTGAGAGTTAAGCTATATACAGTGTTTGTTTATCTTTAAGGAACGTCTCTAATTAGTTTCAATGTGTAATTTGTTTATAAAATAGTCAATAATTAAATATTGTTTTCGTTGACCTCTTCGTGTGAAACAATTTTTAAAAAATCCAGCAACGAGTTGCCTAACTTTCCCTGCTATTAAGAGATTTTATTTAAAAAAATAACTTTTATATTATTAATTAAAATATTAAATAAATAAATCGTGTGGCGTCATCTGTTATGAGATTTTATCATAAAAAATATTTTTTGTAATATTTTAGAAGATCAAATTACACTTTTAATGTCGTCTATAGTGATCGAGAGTTCTTTCTTTTTTAATGGAAAAAAAACTATTTTCGTTTATTTAATCTAAAAACAATTTCTAAATATTCAAAAAAAATTATTGTTTATGTTGATTCCTTTATAAAATCTCTTTATATTGTTATTTTATTCAACCAGGTAGCATCTATTATTAGATAACGTGCATCCAGACAATTTATTTAATAAAAAAAAAGTAATAAATAATACTTTTGAATAATTTTAAAAGTACGTAAAGGATGAATGTATCTGGGATTGCAGTAAAATAGAATTTTTGTTATCATTTCCTCTCCTTTTAATATTTATCTTCACCATGATCATATTTTAATCAATAGAACCGGTTGATAAATGTTTAGAACGACCGCTTCTGGCTATATACGAGAAAAATAGGTTAGACTTTTTTTGATTTTAAATAAATTAATTAATACAGATTCTCGATTTTAGTAGTTTCTTGCCCCTGTACATCATACTTTCCCTGATAACAACAGTGTCACACGGGTCATCTATCTAACTCCGGTTTACACAGGTTTTACTGTATCTAAATTAATACCTTTTAAATATTTATTTATGTACATTATCGTTAAATTTTATGTATTCTTATGTATTTCTTTACAAATTTTGTTACTGCTCAGTAAAATTACTATATTATATTATTAAATTTAGTTTTTGGAGAATTCTTTAAAGTTTTAATATCCACGAGATGCAAATGATTCTCTCCGTTGCTTCAATAAACTGTAATCCTTGAATCAAGTTCGGAACGATGAGAGAAAGATAAGACATCGTTTGAGGAAATGACACTCGATAAGTGTTTCGAACAGAAAGTGTAACGAATTTATTAATGTGTGAAATTGTTCATTCCAAGCATTAAATGACTTTGTGGTGTAAAATGTGAATGTAAGTGATCTCATTAATGTGCCCGCATCTTTATAAAACTTTATCTATAAAAGATTTTAAATTAAAATTAGCAATTATCAACATATATTTTTTTCTACAGTGCTCTCAATTTTAGTAGTGTCTTGCCCCTGTACATCATACTTTTCCTGTTAGCAATAGTGTCGTGCCGGAAAGCTATTCAGGAGAAAATTTTTGAATTGAAATTTAAATTCTCTTTCTTACATATAATCTGATTTTTATATTCAGCATATTTAACGTGAAAGTCTAATCTGTCAGAATCTTGGTCTAGCGGCTTATAAAAATACTTCTTTACCATTGGAAGTACAAAGATTTGAACAAAACTGTAGATCTGTTCGATAGATATTTGGAGTATTTTGAAATTTATATAAGAATCGTAGTTTTGAAGGTATTTTATATTTTAAAATTAACTTATAACATCAACAATACAATTGTAGCTCCTGTGGTATTAACCTAAATTTTGGTAAAGATTAATAAAAATGGTGGGATTTTGTGCTTGTTTGGAATCTCAATTCATTATTTTGCCTTTCTAAGGCAAATTATTATATAAATATTAGTTTAATTTTAATCGTACATCTAAAAGATGTATCTATAAGATAACATTTCTATAATAAATTAAAGAAAAACATGAATAAATTTAAAAAATAATCAGTTAAACATGATTATTTTCTTTGATAAATGTAACCTAATTTATTTAAATTTATATTATCTTTTGAAATATATTATAGTGAATAAATTACAATTACTAAATAATTTAAATGATTCTATAAATAGAAAATAAATTGCTGCATTACACTAAATATGAGATAACATAATTTATGTTCATTGAATGATAAAGATGATAAAATGACAGTCGCAATTCTATAATTGATGATTAAAGCTTTGAAATTTATCCAGTTTCTCTTTAATTATAAAATTTACTAATTCATAAAAAGTTACATTTTATTAAATAATTAAATTTAATAATCAAAAAGATAAATTTATACTATTTTAATTAACTACCTTTAGTTTAGTCTGTTTTAATATTTAAACCAATGAATGTCCTCGTAAAAGAAAATGAGCAATTATTTATTTTACAATGCTGGCAATTTTATTAGTATCTTGCCCCTGTACATCACACTTTTCCTCATAACAAAGCAGTCATGCGGGTCATCTATCTAACTCCATTCAGGAGAAAATTTTTGAATTGAAATGTTGGTAGAATATAGAAATCGAGCAATACTTCTATTGTAGAGAAATTTTAATTATATTCGTCTTGGTTTCTGTCAATGAACAATCTTACAAACGAATATAAAAGGAAGACATAAAAAAACAGTTTATTATTAGTGTTATTACTGTATTATTTTATTTTTTGTGCAGCCCTAGAGATCAGAAATATTGATAACAACACTAATGTATTTAATTTCTCCAATAATAAAGCCCGATTATATATATATATTTCTTTGTGTGATGAGAACGAATTTGATTTTCTTCGGGTCATTTATATATGTGAGTATATAACTTGTGCCCAGTTTATAATTCTTTGTGGTTATTTCGAGTCTAACCTATCTACTTACAAGCAAACATTCTGATAGAGCAGATAAAAATGGTTCGTTCTTCCTGCTGTAAGTGTGTGCATTATCAGAGTGCTTGCGGGATAGAGATAAATGTATTAAACGTTACACAAATACTGATAGAACAAGGCTATGAAGCTTTTATATAGGTAGCCGAAGAAATGTGAGAGATTCTAAAAAAAATTATGTATCAGAAACTGCAGAAACATACCAGATTCTAGATATTGACCATAATAAACTACAGTGTGAGTTGTGTGACGATTCACAACACGAAGTATTAGAAACAAACCCAATTTCAGTAATAATAAATCATACAATTATGTAATTAAATATTTTATTTTACTTCCTATTTCATAAAAGGTTGAGAGACTTCATTACAAACTAGTTCGTCTTTAATGGATAAAATTAAGGATCATGTTAGTTCGTTATGTTTTGGTACTTTATAATTGCCAGCTAATTTCACTTTAATTAAATAGAAAACTCTGATTAAATGATCGATTTATTTCTAAACTTTTATATACGTAATTTTATAAAATATTAAGCAAAATGTTTCTAAATATATTAGTATTTTTAATATATCTATCGTCAATTTATCTATATAATTATAGTATTTAAATATAATTTAATTCGACTTTAATTAGATACGATCATTTTTCATTGTTAGGAATAAATTTTGTTTAATTTCATTGAATTACAAATAAAATTTATTAGTTTAAATTCAATAAAATTAAAGAAATTCTTATTTTGGTAGCATTGCAATTAAGAAAAATTTCACTAAAATCGAATTCTGAAATTTCTTTTGACAAAGATTTCAGTAGAATCCATACACGGTTCATCGATCCCTCTTTCTTTCTTCATAGAACATTTTTATTGAATACCATTCCAATATGAACTAAATATTCTATTCTCTATAATACTTTATACAGTGTAGGCTATATATATTTCACCGTCTATTTTAAAATATTTCCAATTGTTTACAAGTATAAAAATCAATTATTAATTACTACTGATGTAAATATTAAATTATTTCGCATTATTTTAATGAAATTGTCCCGTTAAAAGCTGTTATATTAATCAATTAATTGTTAACTTTTAAGTAATTTTCTAACAAAATCAATAAGGAAGAAACGTTAATAGACTTTTCTTATTTATTATTTTATCAAAGTGAAGTAATTAAATTACTTTGATAAAATTATATAAGAATTTTATGCTTTCGGGTGCTTTAATTGTACGCTTTTCTCGACACGTAAGTAGTCAAGATAACGTTTTATATATAAATTTAATTAACACATTTCTGAAAAATTTTATAAAATAACTCTTTTCTATATAATAAATCAATCATTCCAAAAAAGTTACTTTTGGCTCTTTTATTCGTTTTAACGCTAAAGTTTCCGAGTATTTTTATCTCCTATTGTGGAAATAGTGACTTTGTGTGCCTGATTTACTACACAAACTTTGCAATAAAACTACATTCTTGAGATAATAAAGCATTCTTTACTCGAGGTGTCTGCAACACGGTCTAATGGAAGATAGCGAGGAAAATTTGATAGGCCTGTTTACGGAAGTAACTTAACACGAAAAAAACTTACTTGTAAAAATCTCTATCGAAACTTTACAGTGACACTATGCATATGAGAAAGTAATCGATAATGCAATAAATCATCATTTTATTTTTACATAGAAAATAAAGTAGGCCTGTATTACATCTTAACACGTTTAATCTAACATAATTTATGAATGTTGCTTTTATAGCTACGTGTATAAATGCAGCATAAGCATAATTATAGCTGAGGGAATCGGTAAAATAATGTATTAAGTAAAGGGCTTATATAAAAATACACATAATGCGTGTATACTTTTACTTAATATGTGGCTTTGAAGAATAAGGGTCAATGTTAAGGGGTCAATACGGATATAAAAATATACACTGTACATACAGAAAAAAGAATATGTATTGTACTAATAATAAATCCATTCGGCCATTCTCGAGTGATATTCGAACAGACAAATAGTAAGACAGAAAGACCAATTTTATGTAGTCCTATATAGATTTTATCGTACGCTATCCTAATTCAATGTCTAATAATCAGAAAGGATAGAATATTCACGAGTTGTGTAATACTAGTTTTCAATGCTGTTAAGTGAATCGGATGTTTCAATGAAGATTGCGGTGCATATATTCTGTTAATTGTTACCGCTGCATTGCTTCCGGTCTTGTAGTGAAGATACACAATCACCGACACGTTTGAGTAAATTGTCACTATTGACAGTATTGCTGTATCTTGCAATTTCCTGTATTACAAGTTTCAATATACGGCTATAAAGTATGCAAAATTAAGTCGATGTAATAATTTTCTTCACTTTTCAAACTATTTTCCCTACTTACTGTACAATACAATTATTTTTTAGTTTCGTATCTCTGCTGTAATTTTAAAAATTAATACAGTCGACCCCCCTATAAGACAGTAGATACGTTCCATTCGACACGTGTCAAGTTTAGGACTACGGCTGTTTGAAAGGTTTTCTTCCATAAAATTAATCGATTCTAGACTAATCCGACTCAACATTTCCAAAATATGTATATTTTTTTTGGAAATAATCCGTATAAACTACGCTATAAACAAAAAATTGTAGGATTACTTACCGAGTGTGCACCATTCGACATCGCCATTGCTCAAGCTTGTTTTCGTCGCGGAACAGCTCAGCAAACCGCGGCCGATTTCTAATAACTTATTTTTCTGCGAAAAGTTCGTTGAACTTTGGAGACATCATTAATATAAATAATTTTTATGGCCGTTGAATAAGAAATGTTTCTTTCACAAGAAATGTATAAAATTACAGTACTGTATTAGACTTACGGTACCTAATTTAAATACTGTACAGACGATAGTTCGCCTAAACTCTCCGTAGCGTGGCGCCAGGCGGCGGAAAATATATATATATAATTATAATAAAGTTACAATAAATTAAGTTAATATATAATTATATATACAATACCTAATTTATACATAATTAATATATAATTATATGTACAGTACCTAATTTATATATAATTTATATATAATACTGTACAGACGATAGTAATCTCTCTGTAGCGTGGCGCTTGACGGCGCGGAAAGTAGTTTGGCTGCCCGATGACGTTTTACGTAATTATAGGAGTTTTTTACCGTTTTTTACGGATACCGTCGCAATTTTTTCGCTGTCTTATAGGAATAGTAATTATAGGAACCCGTTTTATAGGGGTCTACTGTAATGTAGTGTATTGTATTTTTGAAATTTTTGTGCTAAACTTTAATAAAATTCCGTGATTTTATCTTAAGATTGATTTCAGAGCTAAGAAATGAGACAAATTAAATTTCTAACTTTAAAACTCATCTGTAATTACATTCATTCTTATGAAAACTTCATTTCTTTTCTCAATATAATCTAAATTTAGTGATCATTTACTACTAAAGCTTCTCTGAACCAACTTTTAAACCCTAAAGGTATATAGAGAACTTGTTTCTCCCTACAGATAATAAGTATAGATCGATTCCTCTATAAATTCTCCTATAATTTATCATATACTTTCAACAATGAACAAATTTTCTACATCATTACTTTAGAACTAAAAACATTGATTTAGAATAGTTTTATTATAAAAAAATACATATAAAATCTATAACAAAGATAGAAATTCGAAAACTTGACCTTTAATTAAATAGAAAACTCATAATTATTATATGGTGAGAAGTTCAATTGATAACAACAACTATAAATGGAACAACTGCTGGCACTCAAATAATCTATTTGCACCCCATCGTGGACCAAATTGATAAATTAGTAAAACTTTGTTTTCTTCAATGTTCCTTTTAAGTCTTGCATAAATCGAAATTTTAGAATGTTAATGATTCAGAGGACCTCGAAACGTCGAAAAATGCAAAACAACTTAGCTGTGGGGGACGATATTTTTCGCCCAATTTGAAGCTTAATAATTCATGTTTCGTCTGTCGAACGTTTCTGAAATTTTGCACAAAGATTCGTGTATTAGATAGAAATGTTTCCAGAAAATTTCAGAAAAATCGGACCATTGGTTCGGGAGATATTGCCCTCCCCCAATCTCTTAAACAAATCTGAAAACTTATAAAGGTAATAGTGGCAATTATGGATGAAAACGAATAAAGAATGAAAGGAAAGAGCAGAAACAACGTTGTTAACTTTTTAAAAATGTGCAAATATCATTAAATTTTATCGAATTAATTATTAGTTTGATAACACTTAAAACACTTCGGTAATAACGTTTCAATGTAGAGATAGAGAGAGAGATTTTTACCTTTGCTTTGATACACAAGTAATGATGTATAAAATTTCGTTATCGACTTTGATAAGAAATGATTTTCGGTTTAACTTATCTAGAGGCAGTTTTCTGGACGTAACACAATTGTCTACTCTTCAAGAATTATTCCTTAACACTTTAATCTCTGGACTTTAATTTATTATATTTATATCTCCAGGCTAATAAGCAATTATTTTTGAGTAGTCGTTATATAAAATTACGTAAAGTAGGCATTTGAGAGTTACGATATTTGTACATTTTTCGACTCCGAAAATAGGCTCTTAGTCACAACAATACTTCAGTTATTACTAAAACATTTATGTTTTTGAAATGAAAATGTAATTATGAAGAGATAAGAAACTCTTCTGATATTTTATTAAATTTATTTTAAAGGAATAAATCTCTCGCATCTTCTATGAAGGAAATATGTAGATTAGATAACACCAATATAGATTTAAAAACAATTTCTAAATATTCAAAAAAAATTATTGTTTATGTTGATTCCTTTATAAAATCTCTTTATATTGTTATTTTATTCAACCAGGTAGCATCTATTATTAGATAACGTGCATCCAGACAATTTATTTAATAAAAAAAAAGTAATAAATAATACTTTTGAATAATTTTAAAAGTACGTAAAGGATGAATGTATCTGGGATTGCAGTAAAATAGAATTTTTGTTATCATTTCCTCTCCTTTTAATATTTATCTTCACCATGATCATATTTTAATCAATAGAACCGGTTGATAAATGTTTAGAACGACCGCTTCTGGCTATATACGAGAAAAATAGGTTAGACTTTTTTTGATTTTAAATAAATTAATTAATACAGATTCTCGATTTTAGTAGTTTCTTGCCCCTGTACATCATACTTTCCCTGATAACAACAGTGTCACACGGGTCATCTATCTAACTCCGGTTTACACAGGTTTTACTGTATCTAAATTAATACCTTTTAAATATTTATTTATGTACATTATCGTTAAATTTTATGTATTCTTATGTATTTCTTTACAAATTTTGTTACTGCTCAGTAAAATTACTATATTATATTATTAAATTTAGTTTTTGGAGAATTCTTTAAAGTTTTAATATCCACGAGATGCAAATGATTCTCTCCGTTGCTTCAATAAACTGTAATCCTTGAATCAAGTTCGGAACGATGAGAGAAAGATAAGACATCGTTTGAGGAAATGACACTCGATAAGTGTTTCGAACAGAAAGTGTAACGAATTTATTAATGTGTGAAATTGTTCATTCCAAGCATTAAATGACTTTGTGGTGTAAAATGTGAATGTAAGTGATCTCATTAATGTGCCCGCATCTTTATAAAACTTTATCTATAAAAGATTTTAAATTAAAATTAGCAATTATCAACATATATTTTTTTCTACAGTGCTCTCAATTTTAGTAGTGTCTTGCCCCTGTACATCATACTTTTCCTGTTAGCAATAGTGTCGTGCCGGAAAGCTATTCAGGAGAAAATTTTTGAATTGAAATTTAAATTCTCTTTCTTACATATAATCTGATTTTTATATTCAGCATATTTAACGTGAAAGTCTAATCTGTCAGAATCTTGGTCTAGCGGCTTATAAAAATACTTCTTTACCATTGGAAGTACAAAGATTTGAACAAAACTGTAGATCTGTTCGATAGATATTTGGAGTATTTTGAAATTTATATAAGAATCGTAGTTTTGAAGGTATTTTATATTTTAAAATTAACTTATAACATCAACAATACAATTGTAGCTCCTGTGGTATTAACCTAAATTTTGGTAAAGATTAATAAAAATGGTGGGATTTTGTGCTTGTTTGGAATCTCAATTCATTATTTTGCCTTTCTAAGGCAAATTATTATATAAATATTAGTTTAATTTTAAGCGTTAACACCTGACGTCCAATGATTACAGGATTACAATTGCAAACTTGTATACTTGATAGCCTAGTTATAAAATTCACTTTTAATATACGAAAATATAATTTCGTATGTTATAGAAATGATAATTATTATAGAGAATTAAATCCTTAAATTTCCATTTCCCTTAATAAATAAATGCTTATATAATGAAAATAATTTCTTTCGAAGGTGTCAAAATAGAATAAAACCTCTCTAACTCGGACTAATTGGAGGGGTAAAGGTTGGTCGTGTTAGAGAAGTGTTTTCTCTGATGACGTGGAAAACGAGAAAGCTGATATATAAGAAGTTTCACTGAGCTTTTGTAGATTATACTGCTGAATTTATTATTACAGAAAATGAACTCATAAAATTCCACGACAGCAAACTACACAGCAGGGAGAAGCTAAAATTCCAGGGGTTTACAATTAGATTATAGAATACAGTATTGCGTGTAAGATTCCATTAGTAGACAGTAAAGTTACATATGTCAATCACTTTTACGATTATAATTTGAGGAATTTTTTACCTGTTTTCTCTCCTCTGCGGATGCCCATGATATACAGCAATGTACTATACTATATATCTTTAGTAACGTACCGAATACAGTAATAATATTGCACGTCATCTCAGAGAAAATGCTCCTTAATTATAATTTTCTATTATCAAGAAATTTTAAATTACTTTACAATTTTTTGAAAATAATTTGTTCGAGTTAAGCAGGGATTTTAATAAAAATGTCTNTTTCTGTTCCTCCCCCAAAAAAAGTTCCAATTCTCAACTGTAATTAAATTGGTTTTATTTCAACTTTTAAGTATCAGTAAAACAAATGAAAAATATAAGGATTATCAATTGTAGACCTAAATATTTACTTTTCTTTAAGGATTATAAACTGGCAGTATTTTAATTTTAAAAGAATTAATCATTTTATGGCTTAAATCCTCATGTATTTTATTTACCGGCATGAATTAATAATCGGATTAATTTCTAGATCATTAGTCATATTTTTGAAAGTATTATTTTACTAACTTTAATAAGGATTTGTTATTTTCCTGTAAACGCAATACGAACTGACACAATGATTCTTATATCAGTTTGTATTGATAGTCTCTGATACTGCTGATGCTGTTGTTGATACTGCTGTTATTATTGTGTGAAAATATCAGAATTGAATATATTTATTAATGAGCCATAGTAATACCTAAATCATAAGTTTTCTTTGTTGTTTAAAGAATTTTTTAAAGTCCATATACAGTAGACCCCCTATAACGCGAAGATACGTTCCTCGTTATACGAATTTCGCGTTGTTGGAATCCTTGGGCTGTGATTGGCTCACGTATTTGACACGTGTGAAGTTTACGGACTACGGCTGTTTGAAAGGTTTTCTTCCATAAAATTAATCGATTCTAGACTAATTCGACTTAACATTTCCAAAATACGTATATATATATTTTTTAAATAATCCGTATAAACTACGCTATAAACAAAAAATTGTACGATTACTTACCGAGTGTGCACCATTCGACATCGCCATTGCTCAAGCTTGTTTTCGTCGCGGAACAACTCAGCAAACCGCGGCCGCGATTTCTGATGTTATTTTTCTGCGAAAACTTCGTTGAACTTTGGAGACATCATTAATATAAATAATTTTTATGGCCGTTGAATAAGAAGTGTTTCTTTCACAAGAAATGTATAAAATTAGTGCTGTATTAGACTTACGGTACCTAATTTACATACTGTACAGATGATAATAAACTGAACTTACTAGCCTAAAATCTCCGTAGCGTGTTGCCAGGTGGCAGAAAGCATATATATAATTATAATAAAGTTACAATAAATTAAGTTAATATATAATTATATATACAGTACCTAATTTATATATAATTAATATATAATTATATGTACAGTACCTAATTTATATATAATTTATATATAATACTGTACAGACGATAGTTAAACTCAACTTACCCGCCTAAACTGTCCGTAGCGTGGCGCTAGACGGCGGAAAATAGTTCGGCTGCTCGTCCGCGATGACGTTTTACCGCGTTTTACGCGCCCCGTTATACGAATACTGACGCAATTTTTTCGCCGCGTCATAGGAATCTACGTTATTGGAACCCGCGTTATAGGGAGGGGTCTACTGTATTTAATGAGGTAGAAACTACCTTATATATTTCACTGAAAAATAAACAGCAGTGCATAATTACATTAACTTTTTACTCTTAATATATTTCAATTGGCAGTGCAAACTACAACAACTAACGTTTGTAAGCTTCATTATAAAGTTTTAAACTTTGATAACGTCATTAATCTTGTTTAACATGTTGCATTAGGATTATTATAAATAAAAAACTAAAGTTATAATAGACTACTTAGAATTCATTTCATGTATTTTATCAATAATTTTGCTTGAATTTTTTTCAGTTAAGTATTATATAATCAATGAAAACAACTATGAAATTTTTATAAGTATTTTACTGTATGCTAGTCATTAAATAATTACATTTAATAATTATAATAGCGCCGGTAATACCCAAGACTTGACTACGGCCGTTCGGTAGTTCGACAGTAGTCAAGTCTTGGGTATTACCAGCGCTATTGCCAAATTGTAGGCAAGTTTCACACTAGTTTAAACCGCAGTTTCTACTGAATCTGAACACCTTCCCACTAAACCTGGCGTAATATCGAGAGTTATTATCTTGAACTCTCGAGATCGTGGTCGTCTCCATTTTGATCAGTAGTCCAATTTGTAAATATACAAATGTTTAATTTCCGAATGATTAAACCATTAAATTCATTATACTTCCAACAAAATCCTGAAAACTTCTTAATCTGATGGTGTTCCAAGTCCTTTCGTGGGTCTGGAACATCGTACTTTGAAAAATTGTACTAACTTTAATGAAAAAATACATTCTGATAAACTTATAGTATATTAATGGAAGAAAGACTCTCCATTACAGAATTACAGTAAAGCTTTTATAATATTGAAAATATACATTATGTTTAATGAGTACAACACTATACAACCTTCTGTTTAAATTAATATTCTTCCGTTGCTTTCTAATTTTCAATATTTACTATTATGATAAGATTTATGTTAATTTAATCTACGTATGTATGCTTAATACTCTTATTCAAATGAAGGCCGAATTCATTGGTTCTCAGAAAACACGTGGTTAAAGATATACAATCAATCCCCATTAAATTTCCACCATTGTTTCTTAGATCATGACAGAAAATTCGGGGTAGCGGTATACGGAGGGGCAATTTAAAGGGGGTTGACTGTACCGAAATGATTATAATAAATCGATTTCGAACAGATCAAGTTTCTACTGCAAGAAAAACACTATAAAAACATGAAAGCATCACTTAGATTTAAAATGAAATGACCTAAAGCCAACAGGCGAGATTACGATGAAATGTCCGTCCAGTTGGTCTTGACAACTAAGCCAATTCCGCTCCAAAAAATGACGGGTTTTTTTGGCTTTAACATCGTTTATTTTTTAAATTTACAATTTAATATTGTTATCTTTAAAGTAATTTTGTAATGGAAAACGCCGGGCTGCAATTTTAATTTATTTAATTTAAAATATATGCTCTCCACCTCAAATTACTACTTGCTCCTGTAAATCACACTTTTCCTTTAACACTAGAGCCTTGCCGTCAAATATCTAACGGCCTTACAGGGGAAACTTTTTGAATTGAAATAACGTGACTTTCGGTTTGTATAGGAAATTCTTATATAGTTAATCGAATCCTCCTGCCCCTAAGTCCCTAAGTTTTCCATATTTATCTACTTTTTCAATATATTGATGAGTATTTCGAACAGTCTATTGAACTTGAAAGCGTTTAATCTTGCTGAAACACTGATAATGAATTACAGTATTGATTACAAATGAATTATTTGGATGAAAGTTTAAGTGCAAAAGTCGAGTTTAATATAAAAGTTTACTAATTCATAATGTTTCAATCAAAACACGTAAAGATTTTAAACAGTAATTTTATGATTTTTAAAGTATAAACGTTCTATCCTTAATCCTTCTTTGAAAATCGACGATAAAGACTATATAAAGTGTAAACTTAAGTGTAGTTCTTGTCACTTCCCCCTGTTCGTTTCAAATTAGTGGCATAAAAATTGTTCCACACTGTTTAAACATTAACAAGGTCTCCAGTCGACGACAGTTTCTTCTTATCTCTCGAATTAACAGTTTCCTTATTTAGATTTTCTTTTCTGTAGTTTAATTTCTCTAATATTTTTAATTTTATGGGACGAAAATAATACTAAATTAAAGTAAAAATAAGAATAACAGCCGAAAACTCCATTTTCTTAATGCTCCTTTCAAAATATTGTTGAGTCTATCTTGACTTGTGTAGTAAATTATATTATTTTTTTTTTTTTCAAATAATTTCGCTAAGTAACTCTAAATTATAGCTTTTAATCGGGAAAATCGAGACAACTGATCAATTTTAAACGGATACGGATGTAGGGGTCATTGAAATATGTACGAAGAGATACGTACAAATTTTGTGACAGGGGGTGGGAGATATTAGTAGAATGACGACGTTCTAAAGATTCTCAAAAGTTTTTGTAGGTGGATAGTGAAAAAAAAAAAACTTAAAACTGGTGTTATCGTATATGAAAGACAGCATAATATGAATAGTAACGATGATACATTTACTTCTAGAACTCTTTCAGTAAGGACGTTCGAGAAAACATTAAAAATAGGATACAATGGAGGTTAAACATCTAGAAAGAAAGCCTAAATAAGGAGGCAATTAACTTAAAAGATAAGGAGGAATTGTTGATACGAGAGGGATTGCTAAAAGGATAACGTAGACCATCGTACATCAAGGAGGAAGATGTAGTTCATTACAAGTTAGAAGTCACGTCGTAGATAGAAACGTGAATGGTTTAATCGATATTAATCTATATATAGGAACTATTACTAATGAAGTCGTAAAATTAAATTCAAAAAATGTATTTAGAACCGGAATTCAAAAATAGGAATTTATAAAAACTAGAATCCATTCGAATTCCTTTATTTAGAACCAATATATTCATCAAGGTTGTTAGCAACAGTATTGAAATTTAAATTAGAGTAACAAATAATGTAGTCAACTTCATTGTATTCAATGTAAATATAAATAAACTCGAACAAAGCAATCTACCAGAAACTTAATACAATTTCAAATAAATAAATACAATTAATAAAATTTATTTTTCTTCCTTTAAATAAATTACAATACGAAATTATAATAAGATTTTCATAAAATTTCACTAATTCTGTTACCATAAGAAAACAAAAAAACACCAACACTACTGTAGTATTTTTATGATATTAATCTTATTTATCTATTTTAAAAAAATAAGAGAAATCATAAGATTAATTTTGAATGAAACATTGAATTTTAACCCAACAAATATACATTTGTTGGGTTAAAATTCAATGTTTTTTTCTTCTTTATCTGGCAGTATAAATGATCAAAACGTTTGTCCTTTTACAAGGAAATACTGTTAAGAAAACTAGAGCAAAGTGATAGATACAAGCTATTTTTCTCCTTTTTTATAAGTGAAATTTATCTTCAATTATACTCTTCAGTTGTGCTTATTACGAAACTTTAGAAAACTTATCTTTATTGTTTATTGATGATCATAAATTTTACTAAACTATAACTTTAAATATGCTAATAAACTAGGGACTTATTTTTTTTTCTTTATTCTTTAAAGAAACTAGAAAAAAAAAACGCTTTTGTTCCTTCTAAAACTTGCATAATAAGTATGCTAATACCCTTATTTATTAATATTTTTTTTATCTCCTGATCCCGTCAATCTTTATTATTTAGATCAATGGATTGGGAAGATAAATTACCGAATGTATAGTTTAGCCGTGTTTTTAAATGTAGTAAGATGTGGACTTCGTTGTTATTTAAAGATTAGCCATTGAAATAATGATTTTCCAACAGATAAAACAGGAGGAGAGAGAGAAATCTGTCTATTGTTAGATAATTTCGAGTGCCATATCTATTACAATTTCGTGGCTTTCTTCTGAATGAGACAAATTATTTTGATTTTATATGGGAAAGAAATTTGTCTTTTTATCTACAATTTGATGTTCCAATGGTCTAAAAATACTTCAACGTCACAAGAAAGGTATAAGGAGAAAATGAGAACGATTGAGAGCTTCATCACTTCTCCAAGACCGTATTTATTTGTCCATCAACCGTTAGAAACCCCAGCTTTAAAGATTGTTAGAAGAGGAAATTACTAAAGTTTTTCAGAAATTACAGAACAGTTTAAATTTCCCTTTCTTTTTTTATTGTTAACGAACAGTTAAAACCGTTTGATCCTTGTTATCGTAGCTATAATTTGCTCCCCCCTTTTTTATTTATTCTCCATAATTATTTTTCTCTTTATTATTTGCTATTAAATTTTTGAATAGATCCAACGAAAACTTTCGCTATTTATGCCAATTATTTCTTTACAAATTAAATTATGTTTTTCTTATAAATTTCCTTAAAATTATTTTGATAATATTAATAGAAGGATATTAATATCTTCGTAATAAAACAAATTTTTTTTAACCTATTCTAATTTTTTTTCCTTATAATAATATTTTTTCTGTGGATAGTTTTTTTTAATTATGGGCACAAGCAAGCTAAAATAATTTTAATTAACATAAGCGTATGAATTTTCTACCGTGTTTTTATTAATTTTTTTTTTTATTTTTACAATTAAAAAGTAAAAGAATATGAAAAAATTCAGTTTGTTTTATAAAATATAAGTGAAAGTAATGTTACATTCCAAAGAAAGCATTTCACTTATGTCAAAAATGTCTTCAAGTTTCTAAACGAATAATTTTCTAGAATTGTAACGAGAATAAAATAATTAATTTCGCTTATTATTTACAACGTTTAAGAATTCAAATATCATTTTTATAGAAAAATAACACCTCTAATTTATGCCTTCTAATTATAATAGAAAGATGAAACTTCGACGACACTTAATCCAGATGATAATGCATTTTAATGATGTTTTAGGAGGTGGGCCAACCCCTACAACTCTCTCCAATCCCGAAAATCAGATAAACACTGTATAAATGTATGTGTATGTACTGTAGTGTTGTATATGGTACAGTACAGGTGGAATCACCCAACTACATGCTTCACTGTAACGACTTAATTGGCTTAATATTTTATGCTACGAAGGAATTTAACAATAATTTTAAGGTCTTTCGAGTTCAAATTATTCAATAATAAGTGGGAAACCTGTTCGAAAAAGTTTCCTGTTTACGCTTTTATAATGAATATAAGTTAAATACTTTATACAATTTAAATATTCGTCCTTGATCGCAAACTTATTCACATAAATAAGCGACGTACCTTTATATTAAAACCGCTTCAAAAGATGTCTTTGAAGAACGAATTTTAAAGGGTTTTTTTCTTTCCTTCGTAAGAATATTTCTGAATAAAAACTTATTTTATTCATTTTAAGTATTCGTGCGATGTTTACAGCTGATGTATACTTTGTTAGAATCACTCACGGAGCAATATGTACTGTACTGTACTGTACATTAATAGCGCAGGGCCCATTAATTAATGAAATAATTATCAAATAAATATTTATTATTTAAATGCGAATCGTAACATAAATTAATTAAAATTAATAAATGCAATTACGATAGAAAAATAGGTAAAAAAAAAAACAAAAGGAAATTACTTCGCTATCAGTTATTAAAATACTTAACAGACTTTGTCTTGTGTGTGTGTAATTTGACAAAAATTCTCTAATGATGATTACTTTGCAGCATTAAAAATAGAAAAGTACATCTTAGATAATTACACGCCTGCAAGAATGTCAGTCCAATATAATTTTAGTATCAAGTTTATTAGTAATTGATATAGAAAAACACCAAATTTATTATTATATAAAAAAAAAAAAAATGTTACTCGAATATAATTTCGGTATCGGTTTATATTCTCTCGTTAATTTAGTAATTTACGCCCATTATCTTTGTATCGAGTATGAATAATAGTCGAGTCGATGGACATAGATACAGGTAATGAATGATTGAACTCTTCGAATAACCCAACACACTACTCTATGCGTGTGAATGAATTTGCAGTTAACGACTATCCGCTCACTAATGCATATAGGTATATATAATCGTTATATTATACAAAGGAAGCAGATTAATGACGTAGAACTAGCTCATCCGATCCGTCGCATCGCGTTTATAGGTGTTTGTTTGTTTATCTTATGAATGTAGGATTATACAATTATATACAGGATGATAAATGGTTGTCACGCACGCGAAGAACGACAAAAATATATTGAAGATAACCAACAACCTGATGAACCGATTACATTACGAAAAGTTCTAAACGTTTCTCCAAAGGCCATCAGAGAAGTACCTAGATGCTATCGGTTTAACCATTAACACCGCCATTACACTATAGCTTTTTGTCTAGTATCTGATAGAACGGTTATAGAAATCTTTACTTAATTAGATGCGGCTCAATTCTAGTTAATAAGACTATTGTTTTTATTACCCTATCCCAACCCAACCTCATTAATCCCTATCCCCTGAAAAGCTCGAGAAACACCCTTTTTTTTGGGGAAGGTATGGGATTGATGAGGTTGATTCGGAGGCACGTACCTCTAGTCTATTTATAAAAATGTAAATAAACCAAATTAAATTTGAATATATAAATAGATTAAATGGCCATTAAGGATAGATAAAGTTGAATAAGATATCGATTTAATTTGCTATTATGATAATTTAAGAGAGAAGTTGGAACCCTCGTCTTTCGCTTAAACGTTTTTATATTTGTCAGGGAAAAATAGATTTTTATCTTCATATTCTTTACGGGATTATGATAAATATTGAGATGATAGAACTTAATAAAATTACTAAATTAATTCAAAGTTAATTGAAATATCGAATTTGATTAAATTTATCGGAAAAATTATATCAGAATTTTATACATAATTATCCAATTTCAATTCTGTAATTAAATTTAAAACCTAATTACTTGGCTTTTTTTTTACTAATGGATCGATCGGAGAAAATAAAACAAATTTTTTTCCTAAGACACTTTTAATTTGTGTGTGTAAAAAAAAGTATTGATTTCTTCCAACGCTTCAATTAATCAATTAATTCGTTACAGACAAAAATTAGTTTTATTTTATTTCTATCCGCAAATCTATTATCTGGAGTAGTTATCATTTTCTGTTATTGTTACGTGTAACTAGAGGATCTCGAGCCAATCTCCTTCACCACCGGAAGCCATAGGTTACACCCATATCCATTAAAAGAAATCCAACACCGTAAATGCCAACCATATTGACAATTTTTTCCTTATTCCATTTAGTTTATTTCCAGGCTGATCTAATTAAACAAAATCGTGTCAACAATAAGTTTTGTTCGGTTGTATCAATAATTCGTTTGTTTATTCGAAAGCGAATTACTAATTTATATTCATTATTTCTTTTAACAACTTTGTATATTATTAATTCTACAATATCCATTTGTATTCATTTATTTAACCCTTACAAAATTGGTAGGGTCCGTATAGATGTGTATTCGAATCTTTAATTTACGTATATAGTCTATTTATTATTACAATAAACACTCGAATGACACTTACCATTGCAAAGAACTCCCGAAACTCTGCAATAATGCAACGCAACAATAGGAAAAACTGTCAAGAGGGGTGGACTTTCTATAGGAAAACTGGTCACTACAGTCGACCCCCCTATAATACTGTTGATTATTCCGTTTTATGTGAATTCCATGTTGTACGAGTTACTTAGATTTTACAAATACGTGTGTCAGGTTGCGAACGGCTCACGTATTTGTAAAATCTAAGTGACTCATACAACATGGAATTCATATAAAACGGAATAATCAACAGTATTCAAATTGAATAAATCGATGTTCGTTACACACCCAAATTTAATTTTAACGAATTGGCAAAATAACTAAAAACCCGAAAGTTATATAAATTGACTAATATAAAACTTAATCACCTTATAATCTAGTAAATAGTCCACCATTTTGATTAACAAAGTCAACGTTTTTTTTTTAATAATCTCCGCCTATTCGACGAGACATAATTCATAAAGTAAATCAAATTAATCTGAGAAAATCATAATTTTAATAACATATTTAATTTCCTCTTTTTATATACTGCCTTAATTAATATCCACTGATTAATTTTACTTTCTTATTAAAATTTAAGCGAGTTAAACACGTAAGAAACATTAAAAAAAAAATCAACCCTCCTCCTTCAAGTTTCTAAACGAATAATTTTCTAGAATTGTAACGAGAATAAAATAATTAATTTCGCTTATTATTTACAACGTTTAAGAATTCAAATATCATTTTTATAGAAAAATAACACCTCTAATTTATGCCTTCTAATTATAATAGAAAGATGAAACTTCGACGACACTTAATCCAGATGATAATGCATTTTAATGATGTTTTAGGAGGTGGGCCAACCCCTACAACTCTCTCCAATCCCGAAAATCAGATAAACACTGTATAAATGTATGTGTATGTACTGTAGTGTTGTATATGGTACAGTACAGGTGGAATCACCCAACTACATGCTTCACTGTAACGACTTAATTGGCTTAATATTTTATGCTACGAAGGAATTTAACAATAATTTTAAGGTCTTTCGAGTTCAAATTATTCAATAATAAGTGGGAAACCTGTTCGAAAAAGTTTCCTGTTTACGCTTTTATAATGAATATAAGTTAAATACTTTATACAATTTAAATATTCGTCCTTGTTCGCAAACTTATTCACATAAATAAGCGACGTACCTTTATATTAAAACCGCTTCAAAAGATGTCTTTGAAGAACGAATTTTAAAGGGTTTTTTTCTTTCCTTCGTAAGAATATTTCTGAATAAAAACTTATTTTATTCATTTTAAGTATTCGTGCGATGTTTACAGCTGATGTATACTTTGTTAGAATCACTCACGGAGCAATATGTACTGTACTGTACTGTACATTAATAGCGCAGGGCCCATTAATTAAAAAATTATGATAATAAATTTACATTATTTATATTTTACAGCTTGGCTTATGGGTTGGTTTATGTGCAAAATGGTTTCCTATCTACAAGGAGTTTCAGTCAATGCTTCTATCAACACGTTAGTGGCTATATCGGTGGATAGGTAAGCAAATTTATCATCGTCTCTACCTCTTATCGCTTAAACCTACTTTAAAGAATTTGGTCGATAACGGTTATTTCCATTGGTACAGGTTCTTGGCCATTTGTTACCCATTAAAATGGCAACTGACTCGTAGAAGCGCTCGGCAAATGATCATCGTTATTTGGATATTTTCGCTGTTGATCACGTTGCCTTGGGCAATTTATTTTCGACAATCACCTATCCATTCGAGTGCACCGGACATTCAAATATGTTCCGAAATATGGCCACATTATCAATCGGAAAAACTTTATTTCCTAATTGCGAATCTGTGTCTCAGCTACATTCTACCACTTTGCCTAATCACGGCCTGTTACGTGGCAATATGGTGTCGTGTGTGGAAAAGAAGCATCCCCGGTGAAGCTAAAGCTGCCAACAAAGACATAGTCCAGCGCTCAAAACTTAAAGTAGTCAAGATGATGTTAGTCGTAGTGGTGATTTTCATATTGTCTTGGCTTCCTTTATACATTATCTTCGCTCGAATAAAACTAGGAGGACCTATAGACGAAGACAGTTGGCAGGAGAAAGTGATTTTAATAGCGGCACCAATAGCTCAATGGTTGGGAGCTTCTAACAGTTGCATAAATCCAGTTCTGTACGCTTACTTCAATCATAAATTTCGGCGCGGATTCGTCGCTATTATAAAGAGTAGAAGGTGTTGCGGGACTTTGAAATACGACACTAGAAGTAAAAACAGCACAACTTTGAAATCTCAATATAAAGTTAATTCACGTTACGATACACAGTGCGATTATCTCTCTTCGTCCGCAGTTTGAAATCGTGTCGATCTGTTAATGGTTAACATATCAATTTTGATGTCGTCACTTTTAAAAATGTGCTAAAGACAAGAAAAATATAAATCTTGAATGTAGAATATTTCGTAAAACGAAAAACATCCTCATCTTCATTTTCTTTTTGTGAATTTCGTGGGGATATTTAGGGAACTTTCTACTATATTTAATGTTATTCAAACGTGTGCGTGTGTTTGGAATCCTTCCATCTTAAGTCAAACGAGCTTAAAGTTGAATGGAATCGTGGAGAATGTGAAGCATATTCATATTTTCATATTGTCAAATAATATGAGCAGTTTTATAAATAATTCTAATTTACCAGTTAGAATTGTATAAATATTAATATTGTAAATGTAATATATTTGTGATCTAAATAGTAAAATATATATGAGCTTTAGGACATCTTCATTTTAACTAAAAAATCACCCATTACCATGAATGGTAAATAACGAGATCCTATATAATATCAATAACTGCCAATCAATAAAATTTCCCTTTCATCCAGAATACTCGAGGGAAAGAAGTGCATTAGACTCTATATAATCTCAATGAATAGAATATATAGACCAATATAATGATATAGATTCAATAACTAACCTATCAATAAATATTGATTCCAAGCCTTAATTTCCAAGAAATAATTTTAAAAAAATGAAAGAAAAATATAAAAAATTTAAGTAATTCATTGTAACAGAATTCAATTCAAATTAATTTTATTCAGGGAAAAAATGTTTTATTTCTTTCTATGAAAAATCTCCTGGAAAACAAATGTAGACGTTTATATTTTAAAATACATACTGGCATTTGTTGAATAACACATCAAAGACAGTCATACATAAATGGCACAAAAATTTCAACATAAGCCAGATAACAAAAAGAACGTAACAACATGTACACATAATTAATGTAGAGAAATTTATCTTACATTCTTTTCTTTAAAATAATTTATGGAACAGTCAGACACATATGAAATACTTCTTTTTGTAAGCGTATAAAAAAAAACGGATTGGAATAGATTGCTATTAAATCTTTTTTTTCCAGCTAAATAATATTATTTTAACAAAACAATTCAATCCATTTGAATCTTGTACTCTTCTTAAACTTCTTTTTCCTATTATTTTTTTTATAAATATATTTCCAGATTAACAATTAAATTATCAAAATTGAATAATCTGTGGTAGAAGTAAAAATAATGATATGACTTTGACAATTAATTCATAGGAACAAAATTTAAGTAATATGGAAAACAGCATGTATAAATTTTATAAACATTTAAATGAATAATTCTCATATTGTCAAAATACAGATATAATTGACTATAAACCACAATTTTAATATATCACCATAGTTTTTGGAATTTTTAGTCGGAGGTGACATTTTTTTCTTTACTTTGGATTCGAGATAGCTGCCAATTTCCATGGATACTACCGAGATGCAAAGTCTATAAAAAACATTTTTCTATACAGACTGTATTGGAAGGCACTTGTCATGGAATTGGATATTGCTTTATTATAGTGTTTAGTCATTTTACTTAATTTTAAACAGACTTATTTAAAACTTAATATTGTTTTCCAACAAATAGAATAAAAAATATTAATTCAAAATAAAAAAAATAGGTATAATTGATATGCATAATCATGTATACAATATTTTGATCATATATTCAAATAAAATGTGCATTTGTGTAAGTTCTCCATATACTCAGATCATCTTAATAGCATTGAGAAGGAAACGAGGAAACATGCTTTTAACGCACGATGCAATAATCTGGAATGACATTTTCTTGATGATAACGCAAAGTATTGTTTACGAAAAAACAAAAAAGCAACAAAATTAATTATCGCTTATCTGGATAAATCCGAATATTGCTTAGCCATATAAACTAACATTCTTTAAGCGGGATATATTATGAAAAATGAACTAATATTTAATCGGTGAAACGAAGTCCACACTGTCGACGAAACTCTTGACCTCTTTCGTGCATCCATTTATTCGAAACTGAAAATAGATTATTTAAGATTATCATCTTTTAAATTTATTCAAAATTAATTATAAACTAAAATTTGACTATTCTTTCATATTTAAATTATTATTGATTATCTTTTGAATTACTTTCGGATAATTATTATTTGAAAGTTGCAAGAATATTTTAATAAGCAAAAAATTTTTTATCAGATTTTTGATATCAGTCTGGGGTGTGGTCATTATAATACTCCAGAGAAAGGTCAAAGAAACCATAGCTTTCAATTACTTCATTTATTATCATCTGATAACATAATAAAAGAAAAAGGAAAAAAATATCCTATTATGATAATTTATGAACTTAAATTTAATAAGTTTCAAAATTTTTATCAAGAAATTCTAATTATTTTACCCCATTTAGAACCAGCTAATACAGGACATGCGGCATGCCTTGTAAGCATATCGCCTTCTCCATTCTTATGCAAATTATACCAAAATGCAGCAGAACCCTGAGAAATAAAAAAAGTTATTAATAATACATTAAAAATGCTAATTAATGTTTCAATTTAATTTAAAACAAAATGAAAGATAACAAAATTAAGAAATATCTAAAAGTTAATTAAAAAGAGATTAAAATAATTAATTCACAGTAGACATAGACGAATGGAAAAGTTTTGATGGATATTACGCAGACTTTTAATGATCAATCATATTTTCATACTGATTTATATTTAGTAAGATTTAATTAATTACTTAGCTAATACTTCAGCATTTCTGTTTTAAAATTTATACTCCTATGATTTCAGTTTAATATCTGATTATGAAAGAAGAAATCATAAATATGATCTATTATATAAATGGAATAAACATACCTTTTTAGGCCACATTGCAACTCCTATTTGTGGAAATACTGTACCGCCACCAGCTTCAACATCACTCATCTGAATACAAAACAAAATTAATATAAACAATGCAAATAAAATACAGTAGAGTCTCAATTTAACAGACTAATTGGGGAGAAGGAATGTTCGTTATTGGTTAAATCAAATGCTTTAAAAACATATGTTAATAATAAACTTACAAAGTACAGAATGAATTAAAATGTTGTTATAATACATAAGTGCAAATAAAATGTTATGATAATGTTCATTAGGTAATTTATAGGATAATTTTTTGTCCAATAAATGAAGCGTACTCTAAGTACTTGTGATTTATCAGACAAATGCCTACTAATAACTTTAGTATCTATTAATTTTAAGTTCTAGTAAACTAATACAGTTTTTAAACAATAATTAAACAATAAATAAGTAATAAAGGTATTTGATAGAAAAATAAATCTTTTAAATAATTATTATTAATTAAATGAAGGAAAAATGTTATTAGTTTGATAAAGTAAGGAAAACTGAAAACACTTACATAATTAAGCCAAGTTGCTATTCTGTTGCCCGTTCCTAAACTTTTAAAAGCATTTTTTTCTTCTCTCTATAAACGAAATTATATAAATTATTTTAATTTAAATTAAACTACTTAATATATGACTAGATTAGATTATTTATATATTTTATTACAGTACATATAATTGTTTATAAATAAATAAAATACATAGGACATTAGCATTTAGTGTGAAAATGGACTATTACTTTAGGAAAAAAAGTTCATTTTCATACTAAAAAGTTTAATTTATTCTGTATAAAAATTAAACTCTTAATGCTTAAACAAGTTACTGTATAATCTTATTTGGATAGGAAAAAAATATTAATGCTGAATAATAATATACTTTAGATGCTATATAGAAACTGAAAAAAAATATTCAAGTAGTTGACTAAATCTGATATGGATTTTCCTCATTTATAATGGAATTAGATACCTTACTGGCAGATAATATCCTAAATTCCAATAACTTCTCTAAGCCAAACTAACATCAAAGAACATCCATTATTATTCAAAACTGACTGTTTAACATATTAATTACTCTGAGTTCACAATTTTTAATTACAATTATTTAATATTCATTATTACAGATTAAATTAAGATAAATTCTTAATTTAATCTTTATTAAAATTTTGATACTTCTTACAACTAAAAATGGAAACAAAATCATTTACATTATTGCTTAATCATTAACATAGCAGGAAAAAATTACATTGCAGATTGCACTAAAATGACTTATTTCCATTAAAAATAATTAATAAACAATAGAAATTCACAATCTTCATATTATGTCTTTCCCTCCTCAAACAAAAAGTATACAACACTACTAATAGTAACAATCAGTTTTTATAATTTATTAGAAATGTCAATTATTTCTAATATGCAGTAGTATAAAATATCATCATCTGATCATGACATTTTGTCTAGATTACTATTATATAATATTGTAATAAAATTACAATGCAAAGAAATTCAGAAAATCTCAAATTTAAATTATAGTAGTAGACGTATCTAAAATATTCAGGACTATTCTTTCAAGCTGAAATATTTTTCTTATTAGAAGAAAATGACTGTAATGAGTGATTTTGAATTATTCACTAAGACTTCAAAAATATTTTTTTGTATTTTGTCTTCAGTATTGCGCTTTCAAAGATATTGTATATTTTTGAATTAAGTTACATCATTAATTAATTAAAATTCTAACATAAGAAATCCAGCAACAAGTTGCATAACTTTCCCGGCAAAAAACATTTAAAATTGCATAAGGAACGTCTGTTATAATATTTTATTTTTAAAATCTTTTTATTTCTTGTCTTGTTATTTGGCAGTTTGCTTCAATCAATATCTTTATTTTGTCTTCATCAGCTTCAACTGGCCGTCTAGAATGTGGTGCATCTTCATTATTGAAATCGCAAGAATAAAATTTTGTGAACCAGTTTTGGCATTGTCATTCTGTTAACACATCTTCTCCATACATGTCACACAATTTTTTCTTGCTCGAATGGCATTCTTACCTTTTTAGTAAAAAACAAAAAGCAAAATATGCCAAAAATGCTGCTTTTGATTTTCCATATTTGATGGGACACCAAAAACAACAATTGCAAAGAATCAAACAAAATTTTTTACAGATAAGCCTTGAAATGTCAGTTGTCAAAATATATAATGACAATACGATTTAGAATAAAGTTGGNTATTATGGATTTTCCTCATTTATAATGGAATTAGATACCTTACTGGCAGGTAATATCCTAAATTCCAATAACTTCTCTAAGCCAAAATAACATCAAAGAACATCTATTATTATTCAAAACTGACTGTTTAACATATTAATTACTCTGAGTTCACAATTTTTAATTACAATTATTTAATATTCATTATTACAGATTAAATTAAGATAAATTCTTAATTTAATCTTTATTAAAATTTTGATACTTCTTACAACTAAAAATGGAAACAAAATCATTTACATTATTGCTTAATCATTAACATAGTAGGAAAAAATTACATTGCAGATTGCACTAAAATGACTTATTTCCATTAAAAATAATTAATAAACAATAGAAATTCACAATCTTCATATTATGTCTTTCCCTCCTCAAACAAAAAGTATACAACACTACTAATAGTAACAATCAGTTTTTATAATTTATTAGAAATGTCAATTATTTCTAATATGCAGTAGTATAAAATATCATCATCTGATCATGACATTTTGTCTAGATTACTATTATATAATATTGTAATAAAATTACAATGCAAAGAAATTCAGAAAATCTCAAATTTAAATTATAGTAGTAGACGTATCTAAAATATTCAGGACTATTCTTTCAAGCTGAAATATTTTTCTTATTAGAAGAAAATGACTGTAATGAGTGATTTTGAATTATTCACTAAGACTTCAAAAATATTTTTTTGTATTTTGTCTTCAGTATTGCGCTTTCAAAGATATTGTATATTTTTGAATTAAGTTACATCATTAATTAATTAAAATTCTAACATAAGAAATCCAGCAACAAGTTGCATAACTTTCCCGGCAAAAAACATTTAAAATTGCATAAGGAACGTCTGTTATAATATTTTATTTTTAAAATCTTTTTATTTCTTGTCTTGTTATTTGGCAGTTTGCTTCAATCAATATCTTTATTTTGTCTTCATCAGCTTCAACTGGCCATCTAGAATGTGGTGCATCTTCATTATTGAAATCGCAAGAACGAAATTTTGTGAACCAGTTTTGGCATTGTCATTCTGTTAACACATCTTCTCCATACATGTCACACAATTTTTTCTTGCTCGAATGGCATTCTTACCTTTTTAGTAAAAAACAAAAAGCAAAATATGCCAAAAATGCTGCTTTTGATTTTCCATATTTGATGGGACACCAAAAACAACAATTGCAAAGAATCAAACAAAATTTTTTACAGATAAGCCTTGAAATGTCAGTTGTCAAAATATATAATGACAATACGATTTAGAATAAAGTTGGTGTGTAAAAATACAACTAATCTCTCCGGTGGTAAAAAACAAAATTACTTTCTGAACAACCAAATATAACAGCTGAGGAAGTAAAAATAGTCTAGAAAAATTTGTCAGTATTTGATTGTTTGTTTGATAAATTTCAATTTTGAGTGAGTATATTTTATATATTCAAGATTTTATCAATCAAATACATAATTTTCAACACATTTTGTTATATAAAGAAATTTTTAAAAACATCTGACATCATTTTTAAACAATTTGCATACGTATAGGTGGAGAAGAACCATAAAGAAAGGTTGACTCTGCTAGTGCTAATTGTGTTCCAGTGATTGTGAATGGATTTCAGTATGACTTCGAAAGTAACTTTTGATATTTTGTTCTCAATACTGTATAAATATATTTCATTCTGGATTCTTAATCTTTATTTTTGCTCTCTCTATCCAAAAGTATTTTTAATAATTAAAATAATTCAGAAATTTCTATAAAAAAAATTAATGATAAGAAATTGGACTGTCTTTCATCGTTAAATTTATTTGTTTGATAAATTAAACAAGTACTTTCGACATTTTCAGAATGTCTTCCTTGGGTGAAAAAAGAATACATAAAATTCAATAGATAGTACAATTTCTTATGTATAGTATATTTGGTGTTGTAAGTGAGAATATAAAGTTTTATAATTAATGATAATAATTTAAGATAATAACATATTTTTATTAGAACAATCTAATCACTTTACAGCTAAAATCAAAGTATAGTATCTGTTATTAGAACAATCTTTTTGAAATCAACCACTCACCACACTGCGATATAGTTAATCACATGCACTGAACCAATTATGGTGTGTAGATAACAAATTCAAATAAAAATGAATGTTTTCAAACTCCTTTGATGATTTCTAAAAGAACATTCAAAAACGAACGTTTTTGAATGTTCTTTTAGAAATCATCAAATAAACTATAACTGATTCTTATTAAACAATGATGTTACTATTAAAGAATGTTTATATATAAAAAATCCTGTTATAATTAATTAGCATTTAGTGTGAAAATGGACTATTACTTTAGGAAAAAAAGTTCATTTTCATACTAAAAAGTTTAATTTATTCTGTATAAAAATTAAACTCTTAATGCTTAAACAAGTTACTGTATAATCTTATTTGGATAGGAAAAAAATATTAATGCTGAATAATAATATACTGTAGATGCTATATAGAAACTGAAAAAAAATATTCAAGTAGTTGACTAAATCTGATATTATGGATTTTCCTCATTTATAATGGAATTAGATACCTTACTGGCAGGTAATATCCTAAATTCCAATAACTTCTCTAAGCCAAAATAACATCAAAGAACATCTATTATTATTCAAAACTGACTGTTTAACATATTAATTGCTCTGAGTTCACAATTTTTAATTACAATTATTTAATATTCATTATTACAGATTAAATTAAGATAAATTCTTAATTTAATCTTTATTAAAATTTTGATACTTCTTACAACTAAAAATGGAAACAAAATCATTTACATTATTGCTTAATCATTAACATAGCAGGAAAAAATTACATTGCAGATTGCACTAAAATGACTTATTTCCATTAAAAATAATTAATAAACAATAGAAATTCACAATCTTCATATTATGTCTTTCCCTCCTCAAACAAAAAGTATACAACACTACTAATAGTAACAATCAGTTTTTATAATTTATTAGAAATGTCAATTATTTCTAATATGCAGTAGTATAAAATATCATCATCTGATCATGACATTTTGTCTAGATTACTATTATATAATATTGTAATAAAATTACAATGCAAAGAAATTCAGAAAATCTCAAATTTAAATTATAGTAGTAGANATAAAATATAAAAATTTAAAACATGTTCAAATATATTGAAATTCTCAGAACATTAACTTTAATTCCTGGCATTTCTATTTGTTTAGTTTTTAATGCTTCATTTAATGGTATGAATATTTATTTTTGTTATGTTTTTCAACTTTATTGTAATGCAATAAAATGATGATATTGTATTATGTTTCAAAATTTTCTTACAGATATAATTTAAAATGCTTGTATCTATTTCAGTTTTTGTTTCTTGTATTTGAAGTTGTAAAATTCTGATATAACATTTTTGATATGACTTTTTTATTAATGTTACTATTTTTTACTGTTTCGGGACAACAGAGTAAGAGTCATTTCAGTTATTTAGCAAATATCTATAGATATTTTGATATATTTTGAAGTTTATACAAGATAGTTGTATAGAGACTTGCATGAATGTCATCTCACATGACCAAACCATCATTGTTCTGTCTCTTGTGCCATACTTGTGCCATGTGTTGTTCATGGAGGTGTATAGTTTGGCTTGCATCTAATTGTTTATCATGTATAGATGGCAAAACATGTATTTTACTTTCCAGACTCTATTATATATAACAGAAAAAAAATATGGGAACATTTTTACATTTTTGGATTCAAAAAACTTAAAACATCAAGAAATGCAAAAACATTTACAGGTTTTTTTCTGTATGTATGGATGTGTTGGGGCATGATTTTCTTCACCCAATTTAAAGCTTAATAATCCCAACTTTTATCAAAAATTTCTGAAATTTTGCAGGAAGGTTTGTGGGCCTATATTAGGGGATCATGCTATTAAATTTTGGTAGTTAAAAGTTGAGGGGGTCATGGGTCATATCTCAAGTAGGGTTGGACTTAATGACAATTTTACTCATTATTAGCATTTACAATTTTTTATAAAATCATCCCAACCCTCAAAATAAAGCTTTTCACCATTTTATAATTAAAAATATGAAAAGTTTTTTAAATAAAATATCATAATAGATGGTACCACACGTGGTTTAAATGTTGCTGGAAAAGTTCAGTAACTCGTTACTTGATTTTTTACAAGGTTATTTAACTACTCTCACTAGTTAGGACAGGGGTGGCCAATAGTTTTTGCCCCTGGGCCAAATTGGAAAGAAAACTTTTTTCATGGGCTGAACCAGAGGCTGCCGTAGGAAAATTTTGAGCTGGTGAGAGATCTCATTGTAGTTTCACCCATAGAGACTAAATTGTACATAGAGATTACAGATACATTTTTCACATTATCATGCTTTATCAACACTCTACGCTGTACTTACAAGATTTGTAATGGAGGGTTAACTCTAAACGGACAGCGAGTTGTTGACCTTTTTTTTTTTCTTTTAGGCATTAGAATTTTTCACTGATCTATTCTGATTTTGAGTAGCTAATATTGAAAGATTAATCGTGGGCCACATAAATCCATTACACGAGCCGTATGTTGGCCATGCCTGAGTTAGGATGTTGAGTGGTACAAAAATAAAATTGTAATGTATAATGGAGTTGATCCATACAAAGATGACTTGAATTCATTCTTAGAGGATCGTAGTTCATGACCAAAGATAGAATAAGATGATACCTTGTCTTAATAACTCAACTTTTAACTCAATCACATAAAAGCATACAAATCACTGAAAGTTCAATTTTGTAGCAAATAGCTGGGTTGATCCAAAGATTTTGGTAAAGGGTTCTTCAGAACAAACCTTTCCAGCAATAAAAATTTAAGAAAAATTAAAACAAACTATAAGACTTGGCTGTTGTATCATTGCACTGACTAAAAGTGTATGTTTTATGATAGTTTTATTGGCTATTGAACAGCATCACTTCTAAGTGCTGTGTGGTAATTTTTTCTTTGTAATTGCCAAATTTGTTTTATTCTGTTTTAAAATTTATTTACACCATATCTCTTCATTAGGTGAACCACTCAAAGCTTATGCTTTCCCACATTTTATGTTTGGTTACTCTATCATGTATCAGGTGACATTATAACAGAATGTAAATGTCACAAATATGGCCTCAGACAAAATGCACACATGCAACACATACATCCAGGACTTCAATACATCACATGAAAGTTGTCTATAACAGTCTACAATAAGATTATTATTTTCAGTGTCTCATTACTGGGACATCAATATATGTGCTTTTGTGTTTCACTCATGTATTCATAGGAATAAATTCTGACATCTACAAACATCTCAAAGCCCAATGTTTTTAATAATACGCCAGATGATTGCTATAATGAATTGAATATAAAATAGTGACAAATATAACTGTGTCTGGTGTATAAAAACACTTAACTCCAATAATTTAATCCAATAATTTCAGATAAAGACAAGAATTAGTGACTAAACCATTATAAAAATATATTGTTATTAAAAATAAATTGTTATTAAGAAGTATCAGTTCAAATGCATTTCAAACTGTGAAAATTCACTGTAAAATATAAAAATCTAATTTGTTTAATATTAGAAAACCTTCTTTGATATAAAGAAAGTTTTATTAAATGCAATAATCACTTCAAATTATTAAATATATAAACTACTAATTTTCTTAATTTCATTAAAATCTTAATTCCAATGACAATAATTATAAATACCATATAAGTAGAAAATGCCAAATATTCTAAAATTTCTGGTTTGTCTGCAGTTTTATTAACTTCCTCATCAACTCGATCCAATGATTCTTGCATCCAGAGAACTGTATGATAATGGTCCCCACTATTATATGATTGCCGACCAAGTTCAAAACAATCACCAGCTGAAATAAGATTTAATAAAGCTTTTTATATGCATATTCATTCTTCTTAAATTAAATAATTATATTTCACTGTTTTTTTATTTGATCTTAACTTTACATTGATTCTTTTCTTAACTGTTACCAATGACTATAATTTGACAATTCTATGAATAATAAATATTTATATTATCTTTACCCACAAGATTATATGATAGAATATAATAAAAATAGAAACCATTTTCATTACAAAGTATAAGAGACTGCAGTTGAATACTGAAGTTTCTGAACTAACATTAATTAATTTAATATGTTTAAAAAATGGGAAAAGTTTTATAAAATTATAATATGAATGTTAAAAAACAATTACAGTAGACCCCCCTATAACACTGTTGATAATTCCATGTTATATAAATTCCATGTTGTACCAGTCACTTAGATTTTACAAATATGTGTGCTGGGCTGTGAACAGCACACGTATTTGTAAAATCTAAGTGACTCGTACAACATGGAATTTATATAACACAGAATTATCAACAGTGTTATAGGGGGGTCTACCATACAACGTTTTTTAAATATTATTGTTTATTAAAAATAATAATAATAATAATTAATTGTATTTCAAGCATTTAATTATTATTCATAAATAACCTTTTTCTTTAAAATCTTTCCAACCTGAAGACATTAAGAGAATTTTTTTTATGCCCATTATAGATTCAGACAGACCCACAATGGAAGCAACAAGATGAGACATGGGCTTGACATCTGGGTCAAATCAAAACTCAAATCAAGGTCTCCCAGACTGTCAACTGATGTCTTTACAATTGTCATAAAATTGTCTAGAAATAACCATTAGAAAAATATATAAATATAACATTTCTACAATAACTTATAAAAACTTTCTAGAAGCTTTTCTTAAATGTAGCATTTCATACTCCTGAGAGTAAGAATGCTGAATTATGCAGATGTCTATTTCAATTGCTCTTTTAATAAATGAAAAAAAACTCCAAAAATAGATATATATATATATATATATATATATACTTAAATTAATACAAAAACAGCTTAAATTCATAAAAACAGAATGTTTATTAACAGAACAAACATTTTCAACCATATACAATGACCACTTTCAGATTCTGGAATGGAATATAACAAATAGGACCTATTTATCAAAATCAGGTTGCTTGAAACAGATTCAAAAAGTTTTATTTTTAAAACAGTTTTTCATTCTGTCAACTCCATAGAATGATACTACATCAAAAAATATATTCTAGAGCTTAAAAACAAACAAGCAAATCTATTAATCTCAATATTTCCAGCAATATTTTTGTCTGATGTCTGTCAGTTATGGTCTGCAGTAGTGGATTAAAATTACATTTTGAAGATATTTCATAAAATTATTATTTAACATATGTATAAGATATTAATTAATTTATTACAAAATAAAAATCATTTGTGCAATTTGTTCAGTGTAATCAATTTGTTCAATTAATACTGGCTCATCAATCTGTTGTTTAAAAATAACAAGAATTAAATAAACTGTAAAAAGAACTATTGAATAAACTGACAAATCATTTTTATTTTATATTAAATAAATTAAAGAATGAAAGCTATGGAAATTAGCAAAATTTTAAGGTATATATAAGCATATTTGCAAACATTTTTGCTTTGTAATATTAAATCCATATTACTCCTATGGATTTAATATAGGATTATGAAATAGATGACTGAATGATTAATTCAACTGGATTTACTTTTTTTATCTTTCTTTCAAATGGAGAGCTAAGCCAAATGTCAACATCATCCTACAAAAGTTTAACAACAACCCACATCGGTTAACACTAAAATTAGACCAAATTAGCAAAAACGAAGGCCACTTCCTAGATGTAACAATTAGGCTAATAAATACTAGGATTAAAACAATTGTATTTCACAAACCCACATTACTGCCCAATTTTTATTCTGGCCACCTCATGTAACCTGCCATCCTATAAAATAGCAGCATTTAGATTATTAGTAAAAAGAGTCTTTTACACATTGTTCAAATGTAAAGGACACTAGCAAAGAATTGGAACATATCAATCACAGCCCAAATGCATGACTATAGCAAGAAAACTTGTTCCTACTTTAGTGGGCGGCTTCCTAACAGGCAATACACAAGCCAGAAACAGAGACACAAACAAAAACAAGAGAAAAAATTAATCGTGGTAGAGTTTTATCCCATCTTAAATACTATGTATAAACAGATAGCAAAATACACAAATCACTCAATAAGATTCAAATGTAGCCCAACCATCTTTAGACTATTGTCCAATGCTAAAGATGAATAGAACAGAGTTCCAGAGATGTATTCCATATCCTTATATGACAGAAGATTTGACAATAGCCTAACTTACTAGATTCTACTAACAGGGTCTTATCTCGGAGGATTACCAAACATAAGTACAATATCTCAAGCAATAAAGCAGCAACTATGCTTGCACAGTATGTGAATGAGCTGAGCCTGGGGTGTCAATAAACTGGAATAATGCAAAATTAATTAAGAATAGCTTTAATACCAAAAAGCAAGCTTAGATCCCTGGAGTCCTTGGAAAATATATAAAAAATCATGTGATGGAAAGTATATAAATGGCAAAGACATTGAAATGGTATTGACAACTTGGAAGTTGCTAATGATAACCCATTGAAGAGTAGCATGAGGACACTTTAATTTGAGGATTGGACAACTCAACTCCCAAGTGTTAAAATTTGTGGAATTTTACTGTTTCACTGTTAAAAAACCTTACATGATTTTGATGTCATAGAATATTTCTGCAGACATGTGTTGTTTAAAATGCAAGATGTAAAAGAACTAGTTTTTAAAAAATTCCAGAATTGAGCATCTTTGGCTTTCAAATCAAGATATTTTGTGTAAGCTTGAAGCCAGTCCCTAAACAAGGCCAAAAACATTTGCATTTTGGACACTAAATATTTTATTGGTGGAGAAGTGTAGGAGGTTATCATCAATTTCAGATAATTTAGTATTGACAGTCAAACTTATCATAACGTTATAAACTACAAGATATAAAATACAAGATATAAAATATGTATTTATGTATTATGTAAATCTTTAAAACATTTTTTATATTTTATCTGTTTCTTCAAAAGAGATAATCAATATCTGTAAAATATAAAAATATTTATAAAATTATTTCAAAGTTTATTTCATTATAAACAGTTTGAAGAAATTATCATCACATTACATACACTTTAAAGCAATAGTGAAAGGAATTGTGATTTGTAATGACCACATTGCTAAGTGTGTTTGCAAACCAAAATAGTGTTTATTAAAAATGACATTGGCACTGATACATAATGAAAATTCTTGACACCACTATTACAGCTTTTGATGTCAGAATGATTACTTGACATCTCTGATAGCACCATATTCCGTAGTGAAATAATTATAAATGTAAAACATCGTCATTGAATGAAGGTTTCATACTTTATTGTGTTTTGTGTAAGATAAAATGGTAATAATTTGAAAATGATTGATCACATGCATGATGGCAGTTTTTGTACCTGTAATGTTTACAAGTATGTTATAAAATAAAATAACTTACTGGAATATAAATACTTAAAATAATCAAAACACCTTATAACACCTTAGTAATTCCAGCAACGAAGTATTTAATAAAATAAAAATGTTTTCGAAGTATTTAATAAAATAAAAACGAACGTAAAATAGAATGGAAGCAATACAACGGTTTAAAAATAAACCATTGTATTGCTTGCGTTCTAATTTACGTTCGTTTTCGTTTTAAAGAGACTTAACTGAAGAAGACTATTAAATATAGTCGAAAACATTTTTATTTTATTAAATACTTCATTGCTGGAATTACTAAGATGTTTTGATTATTAAAAGTACGTTTTTGGAAATATTGGTTTTTTTAATTTTGTGTGCATTATAAACAGTTATATTAGTTCACTCATCTACAATGTATTTATTTATCTGTGGAAGGCTGTAAGATGAAAAATGTTGCATATGGATTGTGCATAGTGGAGAAATAAATGGAAAGATAAATTTAAAAATAATTCTTTAAATATATTTCAAATTATTATTCAGATCAAGTGCCAAGGATTTATTTTTTCCATCAACACCTTTAAATAGTATCTGTGGAAAATGTTCTAATTTAGATGAATTAAGCATTTTCAAGAAATGAGAACACATTTTTGTATAATCATATCAAAATGTATTGGGTTTGATACCAAATGCTAAGGAGACCACAAACGAGATTCCATATATACCAAAGTCAACTCTATTTGGTTGTTGCTGTACTCTTGGAAAATTCAGAAATGTCAGTATTAATATGAGGATACAATCTCCATAAGAATACTTTGAGTTCCATAGATATTTTACTGTAATTTATAGAATCGAATAATCAAATGCGTTTTTTGTTGTAATAACAGTAAATCCAACTAACACTGCTATGCAGAATTTGTCTATGATTGATATCATATCTGACAAGAAAAATAATTGCAGGATTTTGGATATAATTGAATAATAAGTACAATTTTGTAAAATATGGGCAAAACAAGTCATGTGCAAATCTTCTAGTCTTCCATTATATATAATAGTTGTTTTATCACTAACAGCTAGTTCAGTAAATAAATGATCCATAATTTAATAAAACTAGAATAATGAAATCAAATCTCATCAATTTTTTTCAAAATTCAAATATGTATCCAATAAAGGACAAATATGCAGTAGTACCTTCTACTTCCAATGATTCTAATTTTGAATGAATTACAGGCGAATAGTTTCGGTTGGAAATGCTTCAAACTCAAAAATAGTAGAAACAGTTTCACATAAGTGTGTTGAGACAGTTCCAGTTCTAACTACCAACACATTCTTCATTTTTTACTGTTATGAATACAGCTTTTAACGGAACAGCGAAGTCTTATCTGGATTTGAACATAAAACTAATTGGCAATGTTCCATGACTTTTATGGAATAATGAAATTAATTTTGAGTATTTGATGAGACTATGTCTTGTCTGTAAAATCGCACTGCTATCAATGGCTGCACACCTTAGAGATATGAAGGAGTACATGTCAGGAGTTGCAATTTGGCACAGAGTATTTGTTGCCCAAATCATGCGCACATAAAAAAACCAGACTTGTAGGTAGTCAGGAGACCGAGAACCAAGTCAAAAGAAAATACAAAATGCTGACACTGTTTCTATGAACAGGCACAAGTTCGAGATTTGCACATGCATTGCTCATGCTCTCCAAGACATAATCTTATCCCAAAAATGACTTTGCCATTTTACTTGTTTAAACTTATAAAGATATTTTTTAAAAGTTATGCTTTTATTTGCATTCATAATTATTTTATTTTAATTCTTTATTTTATTTATTTAAATACTCCATACATACATTCATTTTTAGAAAGAAGGGTAACATACTTTATAACTTTAATTAATAAACTGTACTTACACCAGTCTCAACAGAATCATTGTTAGAAAATAATCCATAAATTTTATCAGCTGGTTCTTTACAAATACACTAATAATAACACTACTAATACATGTTGATGAATGAAAATGATCCAATTTTTTACAATCAAACAAATAATGATTCAGAGTCAAATTTCCCTGCATACAATGAGCACATACAACTGATAAACTTAAATCTATATACAAATTTTCCCATACTAATCAAAACTTTTTTACACTTACAATCAAAAATCGAACCTGTTACTGATGTGAATCCTATAAAAGATCGTCCCACAAATGTTTTCAAACTTTATGAAGTTCTTCTTCAGGTGGAAATGGAATACTTGAGAAAAAATAGAACAGGAAATTTCAAGTCAAAAAGTTTGCTGAATTCTGCTCCGACAGACATGCACCATTGTGCGCAGATGTCAATTATTACGGATACTTGTCTAGGAGGAGTTGCCAGGCTAATGACAGGTTGAGCTCTTCTTTTTGGTTAATGCATGTATTTGTATGACTCATTTTATAAATAGCCATAGCTTTTAACCATTTTATGTGCTCAAGGTGGGGTGTAGTTGTGATGATTTTAGCTTTGTCAAGTTCTGCCTCAATGTCCTGGTCTGTTGCATAAATACTTAGGGCTGTAGTGAGCCTTCCATGTTGTAGATCAGCTTGGTGTTCCCTTAATCTGGTCTTTAATGAGCGCTTAGTAGAACCAATATAAATGAGTTCTTTTTGCCATCTGTTATCCACTAGAGGGATAGAATATACACCATACATTCTGTTGAGATTGGGGGGTCTTTCCCGTTTTTTAGGATATCTGCTATGGTGGGGCCTCTTCTATAAATTATTTGTATTTGTTGTTTCTTGGCTATTTCTCCATATATTTCTCTAACATGTGGATTGAAGATGACTGGGAGCCTTGTTTGTTTGTTCTGGTTGGTGGTATCCTTTTTTCCTGTGCTGTGGATGTGCCCCTTTGATGATGTTGCCTGGTTGTATTAAGGAAGGATACCCATGCTCTGCTGTGACTTTTTTAAGATATACCAATTCTGTGTTCAGAGCTTGCTTTGTAGTGGAGTGGGAGATTGCTCTTTTTAACAAGGTTTTGAATGCAGATATTTTATATGAGAACAGGTCACATGATCCCCTATGTATGTATAGTGGCATTGCAGTAGGTTTTCAGTAGACTGACATTTGGATGGCTGAGACATCCACTTTGATGGCTATGTCAAGGAAATGGGCTTCCGTGCTGCTTGATTGCTCTAAATTTATAACAAGGTCGTAAGGGTTGTCATTGATAGCTTGTATAAAGGCTGCTATGTTAGCCGTCTTCTTCCATAAGACGAGTATATTGTCTATGTATCCTCTATAAAGCAGAAGGTCAGGGAAAAACCTAGGGATGATTTTATTTTCCATTTGCCTGATGACTAACTCGCATAGGTCTCCTAACACTGGGCAGCCCATGGAGATACCTCTTTTTTGCTTATAAACCTTTCCTTCGAAGGTAAAGATTGAGTTATAACAAATAATATGGGCCATTTCAAGTATATGGTGGTGCAGTGCTTGATCTTGAGTATAATCCAATTAGAAATCCCTGAGGGATCAGAAGGCAGCTGGGAGCTTTACTGAGGGGTATAGTGATTTGAAATCTAGGACTGTGATGAGCTTTGGCGACTCTGAGAGATCTTTCAGCAGGCGTATGAGGTTTTCTGAGTTTTCAATGGTGTAAAGGTAATCCTCTAAGCTTGGCAAAAAGGAGGCAGTGGGCAACCTTTTCTAGTTTCCTTGTAGGTGCTCTTGCTTTGTCAACTATTGGACGGAGTTGCTGGCCCAGTTTATGAGTTTTAGTGTATGCAAAGAGCTTAGGCGTGTCGAGTGAGTCAACTATTATGTCTTGTAAGGCCAGACGTTTTGTTAATTTTAAGTTCACAAAGTGTTTCATTCTATTCTGCAGCTTATTTTCAAAGTCTCCGTTTTCTTTATCACAATGTGTGATATTGATGTAGTCTCTTAGTCCTATTTGGTAGGTGCCCCTTTACATAATGACTAAGGATTTCGATTTATCAGCTCTGGTGAGAACGATGTCGTTTCTTTTTATCCATTTGCTGGTTAGTTGAAGTTTTGTTTTTAATGCTACCATTTCTGGGTGTTCTTTGGCCCTTACAATTCTCAGTGCAGCTACCCATCTATAATATTCTTTTTGTTTATCGGGTAGGTTCTTTATCAGGTCTTTATCAGCTCAAGATCAGTGATTAGGTTTTCAGATCCTGTCTTAGATGGTGATAGCGCAAATGTTGGACCATATTTGAGCACATCCTTAACGTATTTAGGCAATTTTATGTCATCCAATATGATGTAGGGGAAGGTTGGATATCAGTGAGTTTTTGGTGTTTGGAATCTTAAGATCCATTGTAGTTTTTTATGGTAGAGCTCTTTTAGTCTGGCAGTTAATCTTCCTTAAGTAGGAACTAATTTAGCATTTTCTTCAACTAATTTACCCAGATCTATATGGAATAATGAGTCTTCAGCTCAGATAAGATCGCTAAGTACAGAAAATACTTGTTTCCTAGTTGATCTGATGGCTCTATTGAGGCATAGAAGTCTTACTTTCTTAAGGAGTGGTTCACTGCCTGGAGGGAGGCGTATACGATAAAAAGACATAGGTACTATCCCATTTTTTCTGCAATCCATAAGGAACTGAAGCTTGGCTCTAGTTATAGTGAGCGCCATTAGCTTCTTCTTGTATATATTAGACAGCATAGCTAATGTTTACAATACTGTTCAACCCTTTACTAACACCAGAAGTATACTACACTTACAATCAAAAATCAAACCTAAAAACTCACAACTCACTACACTTATATATCAAACACGTACACTGAACCAATATAATGTGTGGTACGAACGACGAAACAAAAACAAACGTTTTCGAACCTCTTCTAGGTTCTTCCTCAGGTTCCTTAAGCTTTTTAGCTCGTAAATTCGATATTTCAAATAACTTCATTCTTGCGATCGAACAGTTCTTTTTTAAAAGATGTGTCGCGCATGCCGTTCAAACTAACGACTGCCGTCAACGAAAGACATTAACGAATGTTGTTTAAATAATTTCTTTCTTAAGATCGAACATTTCTTTTAAATTATCCGTCACGCATGCGTGACATGTCCGCTTGCTCGGAAATAACGAGCAGTTAAAGCGTGTTATGTATCAACTCTTGCCAGGCCATCGACAAGATCATCTCCTCTTTAAAATTTATGCACGTGGTTTCGATAGAGGATTTAAAGATGTGCATCGCCTCTAACCACTTGAGATGTTCATTGGGAGGCGCACCGAGGAGGAGATTGGTCCTATTAAAGTCAGCAACTATGCCCGGGTCTGTTGCGTATGTAGCGAGGGCCGTGCTGGTTCTCCCGTGACGAATGTCTGCCTTATGCTCCTGTATTCTGACACCTATGGATCTTTTAGTAGAGCCTATATATATTAAGTCCCTGTCGAATCTGTAATCTCTCAAAGGGACACTATAGACCCCCGGTCTTCTGCTGGGGTTAGGAGGGTCCTTCCCATTCCTTAGGATGTTAAAAATAGTAGGGCACCTCCTGTAAGCAATACTGATTTGGCGCTTCTTGGCGATCTTGTCATATATAGATCTTACATATGGGTTAAAGGTGACGGGTATACGTTCCATGTCTTCCGGAACCTCCTTTCTATCAACGCGCCAGTCTACCAGCCGTTCTTTATCCGCATACATCCGGCTATAACTTTTTATCATCTTACGTATGGCTGTGCGATACCCATGTTCCGCGGCTACTCGCATTATATATGTTAGCTCTTTATCACGAGCCTGCACGTTAGAAGAATGTGTGAAGGCTCTTCTGATTAAGGCTTTATATGCCGCCATCTTGTAGGGTACCGGATCACATGATCCTATCGGGATGTACGAGGACATAGATCCTGGTTTACGATACACCGCAGTGCTGATGCCCTCTTTCTCTAACCTAATATTTATGTCTAGGAAATGTACTTCAGTGGTGTCAGATTGTTCTAATTCTAGCATCAACCCGTACGGGTTATTATTAAAAGCGTCTACCAATGCTGTTATATCCGGCACATTTTTCCAGATAATAATAATGTCGTCAATATATCTCCTATAAAGTTCGATGTTAGGGAGGAATTGTGGGAGGATTTTTTTCTCCAACTGCCGGACCACCATCTCACATAGGTCCCCTGAAACCGGGCTTCCCATGGGGACCCCTCTGCCTTGTGTGTAGACCTCACCATTGAATTGGAACACAGAATTATAACATATCAAATGTGCCATTTCAAGTACTTGGTTGTGTAACGCTTTATCCCCGACTAACCAACCAAGTACTTGAAATGGCACATTTGATATGCTATAATTCTGTGTTCCAATTCAATGGTGAGGTCTACACACAAGGCAGAGGGGTCCCCATGGGAAGCCCGGTTTCAGGGGACCTATGTGAGATGGTGGTCCAGCAGTTGGAGAAAAAAATCCTCCCACAATTCCTCCCTAACATCGAACTTTATAGGAGATATATTGACGATATTATTATTATCTGGAAAAATGTGCCAGATATAACAGCATTGGTAGACGCTTTTAATAATAACCCGTACGGGTTGATGCTAGAATTAGAACAATCTGACACCACTGAAGTACATTTCCTAGACATAAATATTAGGTTAGAGAAAGAGGGCATCAGCACTGCGGTGTATCGTAAACCAGGATCTATGTCCTCGTACATCCCAATAGGATCATGTGATCCGGTACCCTACAAGATGGCGGCATATAAAGCCTTAATCAGAAGAGCCTTCACACATTCTTCTAACGTGCAGGCTCGTGATAAAGAGCTAACGTATATAATGCGAGTAGCCGCGGAACATGGGTATCGCACAGCCATACGTAAGATGATAAAAAGTTATAGCCGGATGTATGCGGATAAAGAACGGCTGGTAGACTGGCGCGTTGATAGAAAGGAGGTTCCGGAAGACATGGAACGTATACCCGTCACCTTTAACCCATATGTAAGATCTATATATGACAAGATCGCCAAGAAGCGCCAAATCAGTATTGCTTACAGGAGGTGCCCTACTATTTTTAACATCCTAAGGAATGGGAAGGACCCTCCTAACCCCAGCAGAAGACCGGGGGTCTATAGTGTCCCTTTGAGAGATAACAGATTCGACAGGGACTTAATATATATAGGCTCTACTAAAAGATCCATAGGTGTCAGAATACAGGAGCATAAGGCAGACATTCGTCACGGGAGAACCAGCACGGCCCTCGCTACATACGCAACAGACCCGGGCATAGTTGCTGACTTTAATAGGACCAATCTCCTCCTCGGTGCGCCTCCCAATGAACATCTCAAGTGGTTAGAGGCGATGCACATCTTTAAATCCTCTATCGAAACCACGTGCATAAATTTTAAAGAGGAGATGATCTTGTCGATGGCCTGGCAAGAGTTGATACATAACACGCTTTAACTGCTCGTTATTTCCGAGCAAGCGGACATGTCACGCATGCGTGACGGATAATTTAAAAGAAATGTTCGATCTTAAGAAAGAAATTATTTAAACAACATTCGTTAATGTCTTTCGTTGACGGCAGTCGTTAGTTTGAACGGCATGCGCGACACATCTTTTAAAAAAGAACTGTTCGATCGCAAGAATGAAGTTATTTGAAATATCGAATTTACGAGCTAAAAAGCTTAAGGAACCTGAGGAAGAACCTAGAAGAGGTTCGAAAACGTTTGTTTTTGTTTCGTTGTTCGTATCACACATTATATTGGTTCAATGTACGTGTTTAAAATCAAACCTGTTACTGGCGTGCATTCTATAAAAGATTGTCCCACAAACATTTTCGAACTTTATGAGTTGTTCTTCAGGTGGAAATGGAATACAAAAATAGTGTTCTATTTTTTCTCAAGTTTCCAACAGGAGATTTCAAATCGAAAAGTTTTCCATATAAAATGAACCATACAAATGCAAATATATGCATCAACCAAAAAGAAGAGCTCAACCTATCACCAGCCTGGCAACTCCTCCTAGACAAGTATCCATAATAATTGACACCTGCACACAACGGCACATGTCCATCTGAGCAAAATTCAGCGAACTTTTTGATTTGAAATCTCCTGTTCTATTTTTTCTCAAGTATTCCATTTCCACCTGAAGAAGAACTTCATAAAGTTCAAAAATGTTTGTGGGACAATCTTTTATAGGATACTCACCGGTAACAGGTTTGATTTTTGATTATAAGTGTAGTATACTTCCAGTGTTAGTAAAGGGTTGAACAGTATTGGAAACTTATTTAGTCAAATCTGAACAATCATTCTCTTTACAATAAACGGCAGTTGCTGATAATAAATATGAAAAACCGACAATTATCTAATATTTCCAGGTACCATATGTAATATTTAGTCTTGAGTATCCTATCTCTTTCTTCTCTAAGAAAAAGATTATCAAACAAATTATAAATCTAGAATCATATAGACCAAAAGTCCTTTTCCTATAAACTCTATTATCAAATATTCTTTCTCTGTTAAATATTATTCATATAAACAGAAATAGGATAAGAAATAGAAATAAAATTTTCTAACCTTTGTAAATATTTCTATAAAATATGATACAAAGATTCATAAATAAAAAAGTTTATTTGGTTAATAGATTTGTTAACAATGAGATGGAAGCAATTATTCAATGTATATAGTCACCAACTAACAAAGCATAAATATATTTGAAACCTGTTCAATGTTTTCTTAATGTAAGCTAAACACTGCTGGGTACTGTACAGTATATATCAGCTAGTTAAAAATAAATGAAAGTAAACAAGATTATACTTAAGTATATAAGTGTAACAAACATTGTGAATCCCAATATGTATATAGAAACATGACAAAACAAGCACCGTGAGTAACCGAGTGAGGTTATATCTAAATTTAAATACATCTGGAAGCAAAGGCTTACTCAGGGTCTGAGTGGCACAACTGGCAAGTGCACCACACAGCAAGCAGAGGCTGCAGGCTCAAGTCCACTCGAGTCAGTTCTTTTCTTCCAGATAGTTCTAAATTATTTAATAAATTATTAAAATTATAATTATTAATTTAGTTAAGAGATGGCATGTAACATCTACCTCTAGTACCAAATTAATAAGTATTAATTATTAAAATTAGCCGTATTATAGTCCAAATATTTAAGCGATCATTTGATGTTTCAAAATTATACTTATTAATATACATAAATTGGACCCACTAAAAACTATTTCAAGTTGCATTTATGTCTCTGAGTATGTTAATGATCATCTTGAGATTTGCTTCTGGATCTGCAACGAGTGAAAGGAGGCCCTCCAAAATATTTTGTGGGAGGACCAACCCTGCAGTTTTCCGTTCTGCAAACTACCCATAAAAATTTTTAAGCATCTATGCTAGACTCAAACCCTGATCTCTCAAACTGACAGACTGACATCTTTACCACTTTATTAGTCAGCAATTAGTTAACTAATAAATTTTATAAACTTTGAATTTTCTGTTATATATTGTCATTTCTTGAAAAATACAAAGTAACTGTGTTATTTTCTAAGACAGCAATGTAATAATTTTCAAAATGAGAGTATTAGCAAATTAGTTAAATAGTTAATAATTATAATAAACAATTAAAATAATTAAAATCTTATAATAAACAAAAAGTTTATTTCTTACCTGTAAGTTCAGGGGAAGGCTTAACTCCTTTAATAAGTCCTTTTGCAAGTGAAGATGTTTCTAATTTATAAGTATCTTGCAATCTAAGAAGAGCTGCTGCTGCACCAGTGAGATCTTCATCATCTGGAAACTTTAAATCTTCTCGAAAACGAGTAATGTTTTCAATTAATGCTGCAAAGTAATGTGTTAGTTATAATTACTGTAAACTTTAATTTATTCATATTTATTCATATTTCTTATATGTATTATTATTATTAATGCATTAATAAGTCATTTATTTATAATACATAAGTTATATATCAAAAAGAGTAGCAATCACATTCATTCTAAATTTAAAAACTTACAACTTCCAAAACTAGAATGGATCAAATCATATTTTATAAATAATATTAATCAACATTACTAAAATATTGTTTAAAAATCACAAGTAAAATAGTACACAATAAATAACAGTCTGATATTCAGCTAAAGTTGATCCTAATATAATATGAAATATATAATTTTCCTTATTCTAATATAAATGTTTTAATATCAGGTTCAAACACAATCAAAAATATAGTTGATTCCAAAAATTATCTCACAGTAATTGAATGAAAGAATAATTCAGTTTGCTTTATAACACACATACACATATGCAAAGTATTATATATATATAAATTACAATTATAAATACATTTTTACAGTAGAATATCAATATCTCAATGCAAAAAAAGAGAGACAGAAAAAGAGAGAAAAATTTTCAAGTTAATAAAGTTAGAGTTAGAGAAACTACCATACTTTAATGAGTTTGTAAGCATCATAATATAAATAATATAGTTAGATTTAAATTCATTATGTTTTATTATAAACTCATGTATATATACAAACTATTAACATTATTAGTGGGAAAAAATCTGTTACATGAATTTCTCAACAATTCATTACTTCTTACTCAACAATGTTTTCAATGTGGTTGATTATCTCAAAAACATCTTGTTTTATGAATGATGTAGTTTCTAGAAAGCTCCTTAAAAGCTTGATAGCTTTTTTGGCTTTCCTATGTGAAAAAGAAATAGAATATTTATCTTTAACAGGATTTACTTATCTTCATTGCTTGTTTCTTGCATTTGATTCTTTACTTTTGTATAATATCATCTTCAAATAGGTGTCCATAGATAGCTAAGTCAGTACCAGTATTGACAAAATCTTCAACTGATACTTTTCATCATTCATTGCTATAATGAAATCAACCTTCTTCAATATAGTCAATAAATTCTGATGGAAATTCTGATTTATTCAAAGCATCAACAAATTGTTGACCAAAACTGCTTTTGTAAAGCAATTTGCAAACAACCAAATCTTAAAAACCTTTAATATACAGTATTTTTATTAAATCTTCTAACACTTTTGGTCAGTTGATTGACCTTCTTCAAGAAAGAATCGAAAGATTTGGTTGTTTGTACATGCAGTTAGAGAAGGGTGCAATTTGCAAAGGTGCTTTGCTTGAACTTCATTCAAAATTTCATTGATCATTTGCATTGCATCTAACAGGATGCAATGCAAATGATTAATGGTAACAGGTTCACCAAACTCAAATTATCCATCTTCAATAACATGCAACATTTTTCCTACAATGAGTTTGCTGTATCATAAAGTTTTGAATGATTCTCTGATTTAAAATTTGCAATATGAAAGTTGCATTTGATAGTAAAAATTGAACTGTTATATCTTTCAAGTGGGTATCATTGAATATATGGCAGTTGTTAATAAAAAGAATAATTTTTCTATTTTTGGCAATCATGCAAGTCTAACTTTTTCAGTCAATTGAAAAAAGCTCTGACAAAGTCCACACTTTCTTATTTGCTGCTAATTATGTAGGTTATATCTTGGCATTGTGGAAACAGAAGTTTCAATTAATTAATAAGAATGGCAGTTTTTCATTACTTGCCGTGTTTGGTCCCACCCAAAGAAAAAGTTATTTGATGCATTTCTATCTCAATGTGAATCCCCTTTGAACACCATTGTTTTGTCCACCAGACATTTAAAAAATAAGCCTATTTCATCTATGTTAAAAATATCATCTAGGCTTAGGGTTGCCAACTATCCCACCTTGTGCAGGAATGTCATGCATTTTCAAATTAAGCCCACAACATGTGAAGACACATGAAAATCCAGAAAAATATTTTAAAATGATACTATTAAAGAAATTTATAAAAACATACTTATTGGAAATAAAATACATGTAAATGTACTGTGGACCATGGAAATGGGTTATATTGACAAAGTTATCTTACATTAATCACTGTTATATATGGATTCATACTGCTACTTGTATACAGAATTGGACTTGCTTTCAAAGAAGCTTACTGCATTGCCAGATGTTTTCAGCTTTCCAGAGAAAAACTTTTTAAAAAGAGCCGACTCAGAAAACATTCTGTTTTGATAAATAACCTAAGATTTGACAATATAATCAAAGAGACACTTTTCATGAATGGGTGAAAATGTAAAAATTCAAGGTAAAAGCGTTGAATTTACAATATAACATTAATATGGATGATCTGTACAACGAGATAGCTATAGTTAAATAAAAAGTAACAAGTGTAATGATGGGAAATTTAATGTTCCAGAAAAATGGGTAAAAATTTTGAATTGTAGTAAACTAGTGCCAAACTTAGTTAAACTATTGTCATTTTGCCTGAGTATTTCAGCTACTAATGCTTTTGTAGAAAGTTTTCTCTCTTATAAATATGTTTTGAACGAAAAATTGAAATAGATGTTTTGTGAAATTAATAAATAATGAATTAAAAATTAAGTTAAGTTCAAAGGAATCCTGTCAACAGATGTACACAACAGTGCTAAAAGATAAAAAGCTTCTTTCTGAAGCATGATCTGAAAGAAAATATTTATTTCTTAAACATAAAGAAATAAATTGCTTCATATGAAAGTCCTCCATTTTCATTGAAAATCCTCCAATTTTTACTAGCATGTGCCCAAAAAGATTTTCTCCAATTGGCAACCCTATCTAGGCTGTAATTCTGTACAATTTCTAATAAACTTTTCAATCACTTTATATAAATATAAAATTTTATTAAAAATTATTTCTTGCTGCCTCTTCTTAAAAATTTATCTAGTCATCCACTTCTTGCTTTCAATCTGGTATATTCCACTATTGAAACATCACCAAATGATTGCCTTAAATAATCAGGCTATAACTCCACTAATTTAATGATTAATTTGCTACTAGAGATAGATGTTAGGCGCCATCTCTTAACTAAATTAATAATTATAATTTTAATAATTTAATAAATAATTCAGAATCATCTGGAAAAAAAGAACTGACCCAGGGCAGGGCATGAACTCACAACCTCTGCTTGCCATGCAATGCGCTTGCAAGTTGCATCACCACAGCCCAAGCTAGCCTTCACTTCCAGATGTATTTAAAGTTAGATATAATCTTACGCAGTTAAGCATGGTACTGGCTGGGGACAACTCCTACACCCACGGTCTAAGTACAACTCCATAATAGCACTCAGCCAGCTATACTTAAATCCCAACTATTGTCCAAATTGTCCTGCTTTTTTCTAAAAATTTTTCATTAACAGTATTATTCTTATTTTTACACTGTACAAACCATTTCAGCGAGCACTTAAAATTGTGTTTCAACATGTAAAGGATGTAATTTAGTGCATTTCACATTTTCAGTTATATTCTTTACATGATGTAACAAATTCTTTATTATATTCGAAAGATGGAGAACCTGAAGATAGTCTAAATTAAACTGAAAGTATTTATTTGTAATAAAACTGTTGCTGGTAATAAGGTGTTTGGTATTAGTAACTCAAATCAGTATTTTACTTATACAGTATAATAAAATATTATTTATTATTTCTTTTTAGTTTTAACAATGTAAACTAAAAATTCTTACATGTTTTCAAATATATAATTAAAATATTTTATGTAATAAAACAATAATAAACGAGCATAAGTATATTATACTTCATGTATCTAGTATTGCAATCTACTATTTACTTATCATTTCAAATGTAATTTAAATACAAATGTAAATAATAAACCAAAAAATAAAAATTTTTATTTGGCAACACATACCTCTACCTTCACTACTCAATAAAAGATTTTCTGTAGCTTTCCAATCTGCAGTAAGCCTTTTAACTAATAAATAAGCATTAACAGGATTTGCTAGAAATGTTTGTATATTTTGACTTGCTGTATTATATAATTTTCCATATTCTTCTCTAATACTGAAAAAAATTTTTGTTAATATTTAATATTAAGTAAAATTACATAAAATTTTAAATTATATATACTTTTATAGAATTAATTCTGTTAAATAATTAATCCATATTTTAAATTTATTCCAAAAGATTCTAAGAGATCACAACAGTAAAGACGTATTAAAATAAAACAATATAAATAAAATGACCATTTATATAAATAGAATAAAAACCAATTTCAGTATGAAAATATTAAAAATAGAATTGTAAAACTTTATATGCTCACATATGATGCCAAATATATTATAAGAAAGAAGAAGTACTGTCTTTTGTCATTAGATTTTTTTCTTTAATAAATTAAATACATGAATTAATAGGTTTAAAAACATTCTTATCTTTGCTTAATTTAAAGAGATTTTAAAATCAATATTCAAATTTTATATATTTGTTTTTTGCTTAAGGAAAACATTTTGGAATGTTGAAAATACTTGCATGTATTTAATTGATCAAACAAGTAAATCTAATGCTGAAAGATAGTACTGTTTCTTCCTTATAAAAGCAGAATGCATTAATGGCCAACAATTGTTAGAAATTTTGAATGAAGTTATAAGTAACATTCAAATTTTGTCAAGATTGAAAAGCATTCACTATCAGATACTAAGATATACAAATTCGCATACTAACCATAATAAATTATATGACTAAATAAAATTTATGCATTAAATTTGCATTAAAGGTTAATTTTCATTAAATTTTATTCTATAATTAATTTTCCCAAAATACTTAAGAAGGTTATAACAATATCATAAGAAAAGCTGTATTAGTTTTATTTTTACTCTTACACTTAAAACAAATAAAAATATTATGCACTAATTCATCTAATTTTAATTAATTATCATTTATAAATAATTTCAAAATAAATGAAGATGATGATACTGCTTCAAATAAATACAGCTATAGATTTCAGTTACTGTATTCGTATTTTAAAATTGTATATTTGAGATTTAACTATGTTTCATACTTATCCTTGTAATGTTATAGAAACTTCTTAATGGAAGTTACAAAGCAATTCTTACAGATAAAAACAATTAAATAAATTAAAATTAAAAATTTTTAATAATGATTTTTATATAAAATCTAATAATTCAAATACAAGACAAGGTTTATTAATGTATTATTTAACAATTACTATTTTTCATTTCTGAAAATTTGGTTTCACTTGTTCATAAATTTATTATAATTAAAAGATCAACTATATTTAAGAGCAATCAAATTTGTTTGAAAAAGTAGACGTTTGTTTGTTTGTTTTGCTTCTTTATCTATTAAAATCATGTAAAACTTCATTTTATATGATTTTCGCATATTTATGAAAGTTTTAAGTTTTATTTAGCAAATATTTTAAATCGAAATTGCTTAGAAATAATAATTATATGTTTCAAGTTTAAAATTAAAATTAAACTGAAAATAATTATCAGAAGAGTAAAAAACTTCTTTAACATCTTTAATTTTTATTTCATACACAAATTAGTTTTTAAAAATAAATTATTTATCTTAAATACGGGAGCAGATTTAGGGGGATGTGAAGAGTGCATCTTCTTCTGGGTTCCCAAGTAAAGCTGTGTACCTCAAGAATTAAAAACCTTTGTAAGGAGTATTGTTTCCTTTCTGCATCCCATCTAAAGACAATTTCTTCCAAGGACTCTGAGAAGGTATTATTCCTCAGAGATCAGAAAATACTTCCTCGTCTAAAGTGGTGCATCATCCTATGGATAAAAAGGGCAATTTCCTGGGACCCCCTATTAACAGAAATTCCCAAACTAGTCTTTTATAAAAATATATATCCTCCAAAAACTTCCCCCAGAGAAAAATGTCTGAAGTCAATACTGTATGTGGTGTCCCCTAATTCAAATTCACCTGAACCCCATGAAGCTATAATGTGTCACTGCTCATCTAACCTCATATAAAACACCTTTAGTAAAAAAAACAGAATTATTGTTTCAGCAATGTGTCAGAATTATTGTTCCTGTGTTTATATGTATATGTAAATTGACCAACCAATTGCATTTATTACTCCCCTTATACAAGAAAAATACCCTCAGAGAATGTCTTCTGAAAGAATCATTGCTATAAAGATTTCTGGATCTGCATTTGTTTTATTTATATATAATATATATTACTAGCTGCAAGGACCCGCTTCGCTGGGTTTTTATTTGTGGGCAAAAAGTAACAATAGTGAAGATTAAGATAATTACATTATAGCCAATCTTACCCATTTTCACAGAATGCAAGAATTAGGTCCCCGTTTCCAGACTAATTAGAGAATTTTTACGTCCAGTCAAACAAACTATTTTCAATTTGATCAATTTTCTGAAACGTTTACAATCATTCTATAATTGAACCAATTCAAATTCGAAATAGAAAATCTTCCACTTTCAACCACTTTCAAGCCCATATCTCCCGCACCCTTATAGCTATCGAGACGCAACCACCATAGTGCATGAATAGAGACTTGGTGCTACTACCACATACAAACACCATTCATGTGCGATGTGTAATTTTGGCTGAAAAGTGAAATATAGGCACACACACATCTATTTTTATATATATATATATATATATATAATTTTATGTATATATAATTTATAATATACACTAAAAATCTAAAAATTTGTAATATATATGCTACAAATTTTCAGTTTAAAAAAATATTTTTTCAGCAGAAAAAATAAAATTACAAAATTTTTTCTTTTTACAGTTTACTTTAAAATGTTTTCTTGTTAAAAAAACATTTTATTAGTAAAATGAAAATTATTATTAAAACACTAATATTTTTAGTAAAATGATGATTATTAATTTTGTATTCATCTATTTTGAGATATAATAATAACTATCATTTTATAATTAAGATTTAAACTTCTGCACAAGATGATACTATGAAAAAACAAAATAAGCATAATATATTGACCCTAGAAACAGTGATATATGCAGAGGGGGCCAAAGAGCCTTGCATCCTCCAAAAAGAAGAAAATCTTCAAAAACCTTTTCCTAATTAAAATTCTTTTTTTTTATTTATATTGTGTTCTGTCTTTTATTTCTACACTAATTATGAATCATATAAGATCATAAAAGGTGGAAATTTTATTAAATTTGCATTAAAAATTTTTTCTGTTCAATTTGGCTCCCTCTAAGATTAAATTCTAAGTATGCACTGCCTAAAAATACTGTATATAAATATATATGAATGCAGATTTTGTGAAATTAGACAATAAATTTTGAACTTTTTTATTCTCAATTGAAATATTTCAAAAATATTTGTTTTTGGTATAATTATACTATAGATATAAATTCTTTATAGAAAGTAATTAAAACTTTTCATTTAAAATTGTTATGTTACTATGAATACAGTAATTGGTAGATTAGAATAGCATATTATACAGTATATACTAAATTACATATACAATTATTTTTAAATTTTGAATTTTTAGTGAATAAAACTAAATGTTTAAAATTATTTAAAATGAAATGTCAAAGTTTAATTACGTAATCAAAAACATTAAGTTTCAAAGAAATCTTTCAAAACACTTTTAGTGATATAAATGCAAAATGTCATTATCTCAATGATGATACTACTATTTAAACAGGTTTATTCATGATTTAAAAGTAAAGGGAAAAAACCAGAATAATTTAAACACACATGCTATAATTAAATTCATTAGTGATGCATTCTTATAATACTTTTTCTTAAAATTTTAAAACAAACAATTATTACATCAGTTACCAAAATAGTAATAAATTTATTCAGAACAACATTAAAATGAAAGCTTCATAAATATATATAACATTTTTAGAAAGCAGCACATTATAAAAACTATAAATATATTTTGAAGGAAATAAAACTGTTTTAAAATGCATAACTTTTTAGATTAATTATTATAAAATATGATAATTTTATTATAACTAATTCTTTAAATTTATATTTTTGAATAAACCTTTAATCTGTTAATAATACTTTTTACATTTAGAATGTAACAACAAAAAGTATTTTTGTTATGTTACTAACTTACTTGCGAACTTTTTGAAGTCTATTCTCTTCAGTTTCCAAATATTTTTCTAGAGTTTTAACAATTTCACCTTCTGTGTATAGCAACCTTTCCAATTCTACAACAGCAGTAAACATTTCTCCTCTTGACTGCATAAAAATCACCATAAATAAAAAGGAGATAACCAATCTCCATGAAAGAGCCATAATAATATTTTTGATCTGCAACCTGCAATATTAAGTTAAAAATATTCAATTATTATAACACTAAATTTTTTAATTAAAATCATAATAATATAAACTGATTCTAATAAAAATATCAATTGATTTACAGTGGAACCCCATTTATCTGGATGAAATGAGACCGAGTCCGAAAATCCAGATAATCTGGGAAAGTTGTTAACGACATAAATAATACAGTTTATAGACTTTTTATTTTATATATCTATAGTCTTCTCCAACATAACAACCACTTTCTTTCCTTTAGTCATTTTCACAGTGTTTATTTTATTTCACATATGTTTAAAGATGAGCAAAACTCATCTTTAAACATCTGAGTGAAACTCAGTGAAACAATAGGAGTAAAACAACAGCAAAAATCTTAAAAATATTTCGCTGAAGCCTTTCTAAACTCAAAGAACACTCCCTCGGAATGTATAACAATGAATATCATATGCCGACTCATAAGAAACAAGTCTGTCTATCTTTGTTACACTCAGGCAAGAATGTAATTAGGAGTTCTTTGACTTTTTGCATTTATAGGTTTTCCGTATATCTATCTTTCTGAGGCAGGAAATGTATTTTATAATCTGGATAAACCGGAAATCCAGATTAACGGAATCTGAATAAATGGAGTTCCACTGTAATCTGAAATAGCACAACTGGAATCATTTCAATTGAAATGATCTGAATTGAGATAATTGAAATACTGTCAACTGATATCATTTAATTTGATTTGTTCTAAATGGACATTCAGGACTATGAAATGACAGCATGAACATTTCCTGTCAATTGATATTTAAATTATTATTAAATTAAATAAATTGATATATTAGTATAAACATTTCAAAGTATTACAAAGAAATACATATGTATGTAGCTATATATATATTTATATTTATTGATTTTAAAAAATTTAAGTAAAAGTGTTAAATATGAGCTATTTTATGGACACATAATACTACAAATATTATATACTTTTGAGAATCCAATGATTAAATATTAAAATATTTTTGTAAACAGAATAATGGAAAAATTCTTTGAAACACAAATATTTATTTATTAACCAAGTTGAATAAATTGGCTTATGTTAAACTGAATACAAATCAAATTGGAGAAAACAGAATGGAGATCACTATCAAAAAGAGTTGGAACAAAATGGTGTCCTTTCCATTCTTTCCATTCAAATAGTTCATTTTATAAATAACCTCAACTAGATATAAATACCAATAAACTGGCAAAAATAAAAGAAATAAAATGAAAACAAACATTTTCTTCTGCTTTAAATGGTCATTTTCACATTTGAAGAAAGCAGATATAAATGAATGCTAAACAAATGTAGCTATAACGAAGATATAAACAAATGCAGATATAATGAATCCTCTGACTCTGAGAATGACTTGTTTAAAATGGAAGAAACCCATTTGCTTTCATTTTATTTCTTTTATTTTTCTCTGGTTTGCTTTGTTAGTGTTAGTGTACTCATCACAGTTTCTGTCAGTCAGTTTATTGATTTTCACTGTAATTATTAAGAACAATGATTTTCTGGTTGTGATTTATTTCCTATCTCTATCTTTTTCTTTTCAAACAGAATCTTTTTCATTTGCCACACTGCAATACATGGGAGGCCCTGCAATGCTGTATAGCAAAACCATCATCAGCCTATTTTACTATTTTATAAAGATTACAAATCTTTGTAAAATCTCACAAATCGCAAAGAATCATCTAGTTTCTTTTCTTGAGAAAGTTCATATCATATGGTCTATATATTCTTAAGTGATGAATCAAATTTTTCTTCTTTTCAGGAGGAGAATGTGTAGCACTACTCAATAATTTGATATAACTGTAAAAGTCATTTCCTTCTGATGATGATTTGTCCATAATTGACCAATGTAAGGGCACTAACATTGCCAGACTTGAAGATGCAATTTATCATATCTGCCATTTAAAATGCTCATAAGTAAACTAAAATTCTAATACCTATACCAACATACATATATAAAAATATCAATCTTGGTTCTTTCCCAACTGAATGAATCTGAGAACATTGTTCTGGTTCACTCAATTAGAACGTCATTCTAATTCAGTCATTCATAATAAAATGTATACAATATCGTCAATATATACTATATATTGGTATTAGACCTGTTAAATGAAATGTTTATACAATAATATTAAATTCTTTAAAAACACTGACAAATGGAAAAAGCTGCCTGTCCATTGACAGAGCATACAAAATGCTGTTGGTTAGTGCTAAACACTGGTGGTATTATGGTATACTATGTGTATGAAAAAAATACAAAAATAACCATCAAAAATACATCAAATCAAAGTAAACTGATGAGCTATCTTAGCTAAAATATCATTGAATGGTGAGTCAGCATGCATATTTTTATCAACATATCGGAAAAAAATTCTCACGTGGGGACATACTATACTAATATTGCATTTACCAATATAAAATTTTTTTAAGTAACGACTATTCAATAATAACAAAAATAATAAATACATATATATATAAACCAACAGCACAAATAAATTAACATCTTATTATTAACTGAAACTAATGGCTTGACCTGTGGTCTGGCAAGTATTATGCACTAACAAGTAACAATTTCAAACAAGTAGAACAGTCTACCAACAAAAGTAACAACAGCATCATTTATTAATAATATATTTAATAAAAATTCAGCAGCACATAATGAAAATTTCTAGAAAAATACTGATTTAAATGTATGGCTAAATGTTTTTCAATGTAAACATTTTTTTTACACTCCATAAAAACAATTAGATATAACAATACTTTATAAATTATATATATTTTATATTATCCTATAAAAGAAAAAATTTATTTAAACTGAATTCTTTAAATATAAATAAAGCTATATCAATAATTAGCCAATATACTTTAACATGAGAACAGTTTAAGCAGACATTATACCATAACTTAAAAGGAATATATGTTTGAATAATAAACAAAATTCTCATTTTATCAATTATATATTATAATAACATGCACTGTTTCATTTAAAAGGTAAAAAATTGATATTTTATTTATAAACAGTACTAAGTTAACCACTGAAAAAATAAATTGTCTTATAAAATATATATTAGAATATAAAATAAGAAACTTACAAAGTGAAGATCATCTTTAATAGCTATATCCAGTCTAAACAGAAGGAATTTTGGATTTTGTTTGTATGTTAGTGCACTACACTTCGAAACAATAAAATTCTGTATTTTTTTAAATTCTTAAAATTTTTTATGCACCATTTAATATATCATGAAACAACATGAGGAAAATAGAAATAGGTCAAACATACTAAAGTAATCATGGATAAAACCTTTTATTGTATAGTTCATCTTTGGATTTAGGATAGAGGAAAATATATTTAGAAGAAATTAGATTAGATATACAAAAAAATTATATACAATGAAAGACTGGGGTGTCATGAAATAAAGAAATTAGAAATTATACCTCATGGTAATTACTACTGACACTGGTATTAATTTTTAATTGTTAATCTATTCAAATTTGAATAAACTTTTATGAAACAAGCTTTGCAAATTAAAAGCAGAAAAATTTACAATAACTAACAACAGAGAAGTTACATTAGACATCATAGTAATATGACAACTAACATAACTTTTTACAGGAAGTATTTAACTGAACACAATTTAAAATTTGATTGATTTCAATATGATATCAGTATATCAAATATATCTATTATAATATCCAATTAAATAATAGTAATTATTATTGAAATTTTTATATTAGTATTAAATATCATTTACAAAATGATATAGCTGATCTAAAATTTAATTCTTACCAGAACAATAGAGAAATAAGTAAATACTTTAATTTTTACTTAGATAAATCATATGTTTGACAATAAAACAAAATAAGAAAAATGTTATTAAATCTCTTATATTTAATGAAATTTAATTAGTTATAAATTTTCTGCTTTCTTACATTAATTCACAGCAAAGTTACAGGAAATTTAAATTTATAAATTAATATATTTTTTGTTTTGTAATTAATATTTTTCAACAGTATTTTCATAAATTTTAATTATAATTTAAAACTCATTATAAACACATCAGAATTGTATTCTATATTATATATTTAATATTAAAATATTTAATAGTACAGAATTTCATACTTTACATTACATAATTTAATTAAATTTACTAGTTAATCTGATACAAAACAATTCCAAACAATTAAAATAGCATTGTTCAAAACTAACGAAAAAGCAATTTTAAAAACATTTTATCTTCTATATAACAATACTGATAATTGTAAATCTTATTTGGATTTTTTTGTGTCAAATGCTTAATTCAAATAACTTCTGATATTTTACATTCTTACTATCTTGTTATTTGTAAAATGTGAAAATATACTTTCTTTAAATCAAAATCTAATTGCATATTCATTCTATAAACTCTACATATACATAAACATTATTGAACACTTCATTATATATTGATATTATCATATACTGTACTGTATATAGATCTGCTTTTAATCTCTCAAAGTAATTAATTGTCTAAAATTATTTTAATGTAAAATGTAGAAATATATAACATAAATCTTGAATTTGTCTTTTAATTATCAAATTTTTAAGTCATTAAGAAGTAAACTAGTTCATATACACAATCCTCAAATAACATCACTAAAAAACTGACTTCATAATACTAAAGTATCCAACTGACCTAATGACTGTAATTCACATTGTCCTAAATATAAAGTGACGCTTATGCCTCATTGATGATCTGTTACAGTTTAATTTTAGTAGCTTGTTTGTTTCATATATTTTAAGCTGTATATATCTATATTTAAATTTTATAAATAAAGTTTATTATTAGGAAATTTTTCATAAAATACAATTGTATAATATGAAATTAATAATAAAATGTCTTTTATCATCACTGATTTTAGTTTAAAAAATTATAAATTAAATATCATATCATAAAAATTATACCTTTAACAATTTGTATTATAATGATTGTATTAAATACAAAATAATAATAAAGCAACTGTCATATCTAACAATAAATAAGTAAAATTATCAGTTTAACATAACAGCTAAACATAAAAAAAGGAAATTCAAAAAGTTTTAATCAATTATACCAGCATAATTCTATTTTGATTAAAAGGAACTATATTTGGTCAGTTAAATAATAAAAAATGAATGAGGTTACATATTAATCTAAATTCTAATATAGCTGGAAAAAGTTTGATCAAATGTGATTAGACGGCTGACACAACATAAGGAGAAAAACTCACATAAAAGGCATTAAGGAATATTTTATTTTTCTGCAAGCACTTTCAATGCAGTTATGAATGTTTTCTTCAGGCAGAAAAGGAATCAAACAGTTGTTCAAACGGATTTTAAAATTTAAAATCTGTTCGAACAACTGTTTGATTCTAGGAAGCAAGAAAATAAAATATTCCTGAATGCCTTTTATGTGAGTTTTTCTCCTTGTGTCAGTGCAATTGTCAGCGTGATGTCCACCGTATGTGTTTGTGATTAGACAGCACAGCATAACTGCAACACATTTAATGGTACATGATAATCATAAATTCAAACTTTGCTCAGTTATTTATCACCAGATTATTTTAAATTAGTTATTAAATTATATTATTTAATAATTAAATCTTTTAATGTGTAACAAAATATTTAATTATTATTTTAAAATTTATTTACTTAAATTCAATTGAAATAATCTGTTTCACAGTAAATTTGACACATTTAACAAAGTTATTCGTTCATGTTAATTAGTGTACATGTCGACAATATTTTAACTTGTTCATTTGAAGAAAAACAACATTTCATAAAATGTAAAAGCAGCTACTATTTAATAGTTTAGATTCTATATTCATATTTTTATGCAAACTATAAAAACTTTTTCATTATTCATTAGTTTATGTCTGAATAAACTTCATATTTTTTTCAAAAATGCTTCATTAAACATGAAAGAATTTTCTTTTTATAAAACATAACTGCTTTTTCAGTTCAAGCAAGAATTCACTTTAATATTATTTACTTACAGTTTAAATAAAAATATAAAACATATTAAATCAGGATATTATTTCAGACTGTACAATAGTAAAACCTTTAAAAATTTCAAAAAAGATTATTATTTTAGATACAGAATTATTATAACAGGAAATAAGGATCAATTGCTTTAAAAAAAAAAAAAAAACAAGAGATTATATCATCAACAAAAGATTTTGTATTTTTAAAGGTCATCTGATCAGAATATAAATGAAGTTTATTTCCTGAATAAAAGAACTTGCAACAATACCAACATAAATCCACAATAATAAGGAAACACAGAATTATATAATTTTATGAAAAAACTTTGTTAAATAAACTTTTGAAGAAATGCCATCATTTTACATAACAATAGAACTTAATTAAACTGGACCAGAAATCATTATCAAAAATCCATAAAGATTGAAAAATTTGTATACTGCTATAGAAATAAATGTTTTGTAATTATAAAATNTAAAATGATGATTATTAATTTTGTATTCATCTATTTTGAGATATAATAATAACTATCATTTTATAATTAAGATTTAAACTTCTGCACAAGATGATACTATGAAAAAACAAAATAAGCATAATATATTGACCCTAGAAACAGTGATATATGCAGAGGGGGCCAAAGAGCCTTGCATCCTCCAAAAAGAAGAAAATCTTCAAAAACCTTTTCCTAATTAAAATTCTTTTTTTTTATTTATATTGTGTTCTGTCTTTTATTTCTACACTAATTATGAATCATATAAGATCATAAAAGGTGGAAATTTTATTAAATTTGCATTAAAAATTTTTTCTGTTCAATTTGGCTCCCTCTAAGATTAAATTCTAAGTATGCACTGCCTAAAAATACTGTATATAAATATATATGAATGCAGATTTTGTGAAATTAGACAATAAATTTTGAACTTTTTTATTCTCAATTGAAATATTTCAAAAATATTTGTTTTTGGTATAATTATACTATAGATATAAATTCTTTATAGAAAGTAATTAAAACTTTTCATTTAAAATTGTTATGTTACTATGAATACAGTAATTGGTAGATTAGAATAGCATATTATACAGTATATACTAAATTACATATACAATTATTTTTAAATTTTGAATTTTTAGTGAATAAAACTAAATGTTTAAAATTATTTAAAATGAAATGTCAAAGTTTAATTACGTAATCAAAAACATTAAGTTTCAAAGAAATCTTTCAAAACACTTTTAGTGATATAAATGCAAAATGTCATTATCTCAATGATGATACTACTATTTAAACAGGTTTATTCATGATTTAAAAGTAAAGGGAAAAAACCAGAATAATTTAAACACACATGCTATAATTAAATTCATTAGTGATGCATTCTTATAATACTTTTTCTTAAAATTTTAAAACAAACAATTATTACATCAGTTACCAAAATAGTAATAAATTTATTCAGAACAACATTAAAATGAAAGCTTCATAAATATATATAACATTTTTAGAAAGCAGCACATTATAAAAACTATAAATATATTTTGAAGGAAATAAAACTGTTTTAAAATGCATAACTTTTTAGATTAATTATTATAAAATATGATAATTTTATTATAACTAATTCTTTAAATTTATATTTTTGAATAAACCTTTAATCTGTTAATAATACTTTTTACATTTAGAATGTAACAACAAAAAGTATTTTTGTTATGTTACTAACTTACTTGCGAACTTTTTGAAGTCTATTCTCTTCAGTTTCCAAATATTTTTCTAGAGTTTTAACAATTTCACCTTCTGTGTATAGCAACCTTTCCAATTCTACAACAGCAGTAAACATTTCTCCTCTTGACTGCATAAAAATCACCATAAATAAAAAGGAGATAACCAATCTCCATGAAAGAGCCATAATAATATTTTTGATCTGCAACCTGCAATATTAAGTTAAAAATATTCAATTATTATAACACTAAATTTTTTAATTAAAATCATAATAATATAAACTGATTCTAATAAAAATATCAATTGATTTACAGTGGAACCCCATTTATCTGGATGAAATGAGACCGAGTCCGAAAATCCAGATAATCTGGGAAAGTTGTTAACGACATAAATAATACAGTTTATAGACTTTTTATTTTATATATCTATAGTCTTCTCCAACATAACAACCACTTTCTTTCCTTTAGTCATTTTCACAGTGTTTATTTTATTTCACATATGTTTAAAGATGAGCAAAACTCATCTTTAAACATCTGAGTGAAACTCAGTGAAACAATAGGAGTAAAACAACAGCAAAAATCTTAAAAATATTTCGCTGAAGCCTTTCTAAACTCAAAGAACACTCCCTCGGAATGTATAACAATGAATATCATATGCCGACTCATAAGAAACAAGTCTGTCTATCTTTGTTACACTCAGGCAAGAATGTAATTAGGAGTTCTTTGACTTTTTGCATTTATAGGTTTTCCGTATATCTATCTTTCTGAGGCAGGAAATGTATTTTATAATCTGGATAAACCGGAAATCCAGATTAACGGAATCTGAATAAATGGAGTTCCACTGTAATCTGAAATAGCACAACTGGAATCATTTCAATTGAAATGATCTGAATTGAGATAATTGAAATACTGTCAACTGATATCATTTAATTTGATTTGTTCTAAATGGACATTCAGGACTATGAAATGACAGCATGAACATTTCCTGTCAATTGATATTTAAATTATTATTAAATTAAATAAATTGATATATTAGTATAAACATTTCAAAGTATTACAAAGAAATACATATGTATGTAGCTATATATATATTTATATTTATTGATTTTAAAAAATTTAAGTAAAAGTGTTAAATATGAGCTATTTTATGGACACATAATACTACAAATATTATATACTTTTGAGAATCCAATGATTAAATATTAAAATATTTTTGTAAACAGAATAATGGAAAAATTCTTTGAAACACAAATATTTATTTATTAACCAAGTTGAATAAATTGGCTTATGTTAAACTGAATACAAATCAAATTGGAGAAAACAGAATGGAGATCACTATCAAAAAGAGTTGGAACAAAATGGTGTCCTTTCCATTCTTTCCATTCAAATAGTTCATTTTATAAATAACCTCAACTAGATATAAATACCAATAAACTGGCAAAAATAAAAGAAATAAAATGAAAACAAACATTTTCTTCTGCTTTAAATGGTCATTTTCACATTTGAAGAAAGCAGATATAAATGAATGCTAAACAAATGTAGCTATAACGAAGATATAAACAAATGCAGATATAATGAATCCTCTGACTCTGAGAATGACTTGTTTAAAATGGAAGAAACCCATTTGCTTTCATTTTATTTCTTTTATTTTTCTCTGGTTTGCTTTGTTAGTGTTAGTGTACTCATCACAGTTTCTGTCAGTCAGTTTATTGATTTTCACTGTAATTATTAAGAACAATGATTTTCTGGTTGTGATTTATTTCCTATCTCTATCTTTTTCTTTTCAAACAGAATCTTTTTCATTTGCCACACTGCAATACATGGGAGGCCCTGCAATGCTGTATAGCAAAACCATCATCAGCCTATTTTACTATTTTATAAAGATTACAAATCTTTGTAAAATCTCACAAATCGCAAAGAATCATCTAGTTTCTTTTCTTGAGAAAGTTCATATCATATGGTCTATATATTCTTAAGTGATGAATCAAATTTTTCTTCTTTTCAGGAGGAGAATGTGTAGCACTACTCAATAATTTGATATAACTGTAAAAGTCATTTCCTTCTGATGATGATTTGTCCATAATTGACCAATGTAAGGGCACTAACATTGCCAGACTTGAAGATGCAATTTATCATATCTGCCATTTAAAATGCTCATAAGTAAACTAAAATTCTAATACCTATACCAACATACATATATAAAAATATCAATCTTGGTTCTTTCCCAACTGAATGAATCTGAGAACATTGTTCTGGTTCACTCAATTAGAACGTCATTCTAATTCAGTCATTCATAATAAAATGTATACAATATCGTCAATATATACTATATATTGGTATTAGACCTGTTAAATGAAATGTTTATACAATAATATTAAATTCTTTAAAAACACTGACAAATGGAAAAAGCTGCCTGTCCATTGACAGAGCATACAAAATGCTGTTGGTTAGTGCTAAACACTGGTGGTATTATGGTATACTATGTGTATGAAAAAAATACAAAAATAACCATCAAAAATACATCAAATCAAAGTAAACTGATGAGCTATCTTAGCTAAAATATCATTGAATGGTGAGTCAGCATGCATATTTTTATCAACATATCGGAAAAAAATTCTCACGTGGGGACATACTATACTAATATTGCATTTACCAATATAAAATTTTTTTAAGTAACGACTATTCAATAATAACAAAAATAATAAATACATATATATATAAACCAACAGCACAAATAAATTAACATCTTATTATTAACTGAAACTAATGGCTTGACCTGTGGTCTGGCAAGTATTATGCACTAACAAGTAACAATTTCAAACAAGTAGAACAGTCTACCAACAAAAGTAACAACAGCATCATTTATTAATAATATATTTAATAAAAATTCAGCAGCACATAATGAAAATTTCTAGAAAAATACTGATTTAAATGTATGGCTAAATGTTTTTCAATGTAAACATTTTTTTTACACTCCATAAAAACAATTAGATATAACAATACTTTATAAATTATATATATTTTATATTATCCTATAAAAGAAAAAATTTATTTAAACTGAATTCTTTAAATATAAATAAAGCTATATCAATAATTAGCCAATATACTTTAACATGAGAACAGTTTAAGCAGACATTATACCATAACTTAAAAGGAATATATGTTTGAATAATAAACAAAATTCTCATTTTATCAATTATATATTATAATAACATGCACTGTTTCATTTAAAAGGTAAAAAATTGATATTTTATTTATAAACAGTACTAAGTTAACCACTGAAAAAATAAATTGTCTTATAAAATATATATTAGAATATAAAATAAGAAACTTACAAAGTGAAGATCATCTTTAATAGCTATATCCAGTCTAAACAGAAGGAATTTTGGATTTTGTTTGTATGTTAGTGCACTACACTTCGAAACAATAAAATTCTGTATTTTTTTAAATTCTTAAAATTTTTTATGCACCATTTAATATATCATGAAACAACATGAGGAAAATAGAAATAGGTCAAACATACTAAAGTAATCATGGATAAAACCTTTTATTGTATAGTTCATCTTTGGATTTAGGATAGAGGAAAATATATTTAGAAGAAATTAGATTAGATATACAAAAAAATTATATACAATGAAAGACTGGGGTGTCATGAAATAAAGAAATTAGAAATTATACCTCATGGTAATTACTACTGACACTGGTATTAATTTTTAATTGTTAATCTATTCAAATTTGAATAAACTTTTATGAAACAAGCTTTGCAAATTAAAAGCAGAAAAATTTACAATAACTAACAACAGAGAAGTTACATTAGACATCATAGTAATATGACAACTAACATAACTTTTTACAGGAAGTATTTAACTGAACACAATTTAAAATTTGATTGATTTCAATATGATATCAGTATATCAAATATATCTATTATAATATCCAATTAAATAATAGTAATTATTATTGAAATTTTTATATTAGTATTAAATATCATTTACAAAATGATATAGCTGATCTAAAATTTAATTCTTACCAGAACAATAGAGAAATAAGTAAATACTTTAATTTTTACTTAGATAAATCATATGTTTGACAATAAAACAAAATAAGAAAAATGTTATTAAATCTCTTATATTTAATGAAATTTAATTAGTTATAAATTTTCTGCTTTCTTACATTAATTCACAGCAAAGTTACAGGAAATTTAAATTTATAAATTAATATATTTTTTGTTTTGTAATTAATATTTTTCAACAGTATTTTCATAAATTTTAATTATAATTTAAAACTCATTATAAACACATCAGAATTGTATTCTATATTATATATTTAATATTAAAATATTTAATAGTACAGAATTTCATACTTTACATTACATAATTTAATTAAATTTACTAGTTAATCTGATACAAAACAATTCCAAACAATTAAAATAGCATTGTTCAAAACTAACGAAAAAGCAATTTTAAAAACATTTTATCTTCTATATAACAATACTGATAATTGTAAATCTTATTTGGATTTTTTTGTGTCAAATGCTTAATTCAAATAACTTCTGATATTTTACATTCTTACTATCTTGTTATTTGTAAAATGTGAAAATATACTTTCTTTAAATCAAAATCTAATTGCATATTCATTCTATAAACTCTACATATACATAAACATTATTGAACACTTCATTATATATTGATATTATCATATACTGTACTGTATATAGATCTGCTTTTAATCTCTCAAAGTAATTAATTGTCTAAAATTATTTTAATGTAAAATGTAGAAATATATAACATAAATCTTGAATTTGTCTTTTAATTATCAAATTTTTAAGTCATTAAGAAGTAAACTAGTTCATATACACAATCCTCAAATAACATCACTAAAAAACTGACTTCATAATACTAAAGTATCCAACTGACCTAATGACTGTAATTCACATTGTCCTAAATATAAAGTGACGCTTATGCCTCATTGATGATCTGTTACAGTTTAATTTTAGTAGCTTGTTTGTTTCATATATTTTAAGCTGTATATATCTATATTTAAATTTTATAAATAAAGTTTATTATTAGGAAATTTTTCATAAAATACAATTGTATAATATGAAATTAATAATAAAATGTCTTTTATCATCACTGATTTTAGTTTAAAAAATTATAAATTAAATATCATATCATAAAAATTATACCTTTAACAATTTGTATTATAATGATTGTATTAAATACAAAATAATAATAAAGCAACTGTCATATCTAACAATAAATAAGTAAAATTATCAGTTTAACATAACAGCTAAACATAAAAAAAGGAAATTCAAAAAGTTTTAATCAATTATACCAGCATAATTCTATTTTGATTAAAAGGAACTATATTTGGTCAGTTAAATAATAAAAAATGAATGAGGTTACATATTAATCTAAATTCTAATATAGCTGGAAAAAGTTTGATCAAATGTGATTAGACGGCTGACACAACATAAGGAGAAAAACTCACATAAAAGGCATTAAGGAATATTTTATTTTTCTGCAAGCACTTTCAATGCAGTTATGAATGTTTTCTTCAGGCAGAAAAGGAATCAAACAGTTGTTCAAACGGATTTTAAAATTTAAAATCTGTTCGAACAACTGTTTGATTCTAGGAAGCAAGAAAATAAAATATTCCTGAATGCCTTTTATGTGAGTTTTTCTCCTTGTGTCAGTGCAATTGTCAGCGTGATGTCCACCGTATGTGTTTGTGATTAGACAGCACAGCATAACTGCAACACATTTAATGGTACATGATAATCATAAATTCAAACTTTGCTCAGTTATTTATCACCAGATTATTTTAAATTAGTTATTAAATTATATTATTTAATAATTAAATCTTTTAATGTGTAACAAAATATTTAATTATTATTTTAAAATTTATTTACTTAAATTCAATTGAAATAATCTGTTTCACAGTAAATTTGACACATTTAACAAAGTTATTCGTTCATGTTAATTAGTGTACATGTCGACAATATTTTAACTTGTTCATTTGAAGAAAAACAACATTTCATAAAATGTAAAAGCAGCTACTATTTAATAGTTTAGATTCTATATTCATATTTTTATGCAAACTATAAAAACTTTTTCATTATTCATTAGTTTATGTCTGAATAAACTTCATATTTTTTTCAAAAATGCTTCATTAAACATGAAAGAATTTTCTTTTTATAAAACATAACTGCTTTTTCAGTTCAAGCAAGAATTCACTTTAATATTATTTACTTACAGTTTAAATAAAAATATAAAACATATTAAATCAGGATATTATTTCAGACTGTACAATAGTAAAACCTTTAAAAATTTCAAAAAAGATTATTATTTTAGATACAGAATTATTATAACAGGAAATAAGGATCAATTGCTTTAAAAAAAAAAAAAAAACAAGAGATTATATCATCAACAAAAGATTTTGTATTTTTAAAGGTCATCTGATCAGAATATAAATGAAGTTTATTTCCTGAATAAAAGAACTTGCAACAATACCAACATAAATCCACAATAATAAGGAAACACAGAATTATATAATTTTATGAAAAAACTTTGTTAAATAAACTTTTGAAGAAATGCCATCATTTTACATAACAATAGAACTTAATTAAACTGGACCAGAAATCATTATCAAAAATCCATAAAGATTGAAAAATTTGTATACTGCTATAGAAATAAATGTTTTGTAATTATAAAATGATTATAAAACATATATACTATATAGAATTCAGGAATATATTAAAAGCATATTAACAATTACTGATAATATTTAGTGCATAAATTACCATTTAATAAAAATTCAGATGCAAAATATTCTTTGCTTAATACCATGATATATTAAGAGACATTTCAACATCAATTAATTAACCTAGCATTTCAACATTGTAATGTTATTTTTTTTTACTCTCTTTGTCTTGTGGGCACTAAGAGATCCCTTTAATTATGCCCATCATGAGTCTGCCAGGCCCACAATGGGAGAGGTTAACTGGGGAAAAACAGGCCTAACATATCCAAGACAGACTATTCACAAGAAATTCCTGGAGCTATTTGCCCAAATGCAATTCCAAGGTGCTAGAGTGGTAGGCTGAAGCTGTAACTATACAGTAGATCCCCCTATAAAACCACAGTATATACTAAATTACATATACAATTATTTTTAAATTTTGAATTTTTAGTGAATAAAACTAAATGTTTAAAATTATTTAAAATGAAATGTCAAAGTTTAATTACGTAATCAAAAACATTAAGTTTCAAAGAAATCTTTCAAAACACTTTTAGTGATATAAATGCAAAATGTCATTATCTCAATGATGATACTACTATTTAAACAGGTTTATTCATGATTTAAAAGTAAAGGGAAAAAACCAGAATAATTTAAACACACATGCTATAATTAAATTCATTAGTGATGCATTCTTATAATACTTTTTCTTAAAATTTTAAAACAAACAATTATTACATCAGTTACCAAAATAGTAATAAATTTATTCAGAACAACATTAAAATGAAAGCTTCATAAATATATATAACATTTTTAGAAAGCAGCACATTATAAAAACTATAAATATATTTTGAAGGAAATAAAACTGTTTTAAAATGCATAACTTTTTAGATTAATTATTATAAAATATGATAATTTTATTATAACTAATTCTTTAAATTTATATTTTTGAATAAACCTTTAATCTGTTAATAATACTTTTTACATTTAGAATGTAACAACAAAAAGTATTTTTGTTATGTTACTAACTTACTTGCGAACTTTTTGAAGTCTATTCTCTTCAGTTTCCAAATATTTTTCTAGAGTTTTAACAATTTCACCTTCTGTGTATAGCAACCTTTCCAATTCTACAACAGCAGTAAACATTTCTCCTCTTGACTGCATAAAAATCACCATAAATAAAAAGGAGATAACCAATCTCCATGAAAGAGCCATAATAATATTTTTGATCTGCAACCTGCAATATTAAGTTAAAAATATTCAATTATTATAACACTAAATTTTTTAATTAAAATCATAATAATATAAACTGATTCTAATAAAAATATCAATTGATTTACAGTGGAACCCCATTTATCTGGATGAAATGAGATTGAGTCCGAAAATCCAGATAATCTGGGAAAGTTGTTAATGACATAAATAATACAGTTTATAGACTTTTTATTTTATATATCTATAGTATTCTCCAACATAACAACCACTTTCTTTCCTTTAGTCATTTTCACAGTGTTTACTTTATTTCACATACGTTTAAAGATGAGCAAAACTCATCTTTAAACATCTGAGTGAAACTCAGTGAAACAATAGGAGTAAAACAACAGCAAAAATCTTAAAAATATTTCGCTGAAGCCTTTAGTTTTATTTTTACTCTTACACTTAAAACAAATAAAAATATCAATTGATTTACAGTGGAACCCCATTTATCTGGATGAAATGAGACCGAGTCCGAAAATCCAGATAATCTGGGAAAGTTGTTAACGACATAAATAATACAGTTTATAGACTTTTTATTTTATATATCTATAGTCTTCTCCAACATAACAACCACTTTCTTTCCTTTAGTCATTTTCACAGTGTTTATTTTATTTCACATATGTTTAAAGATGAGCAAAACTCATCTTTAAACATCTGAGTGAAACTCAGTGAAACAATAGGAGTAAAACAACAGCAAAAATCTTAAAAATATTTCGCTGAAGCCTTTCTAAACTCAAAGAACACTCCCTCGGAATGTATAACAATGAATATCATATGCCGACTCATAAGAAACAAGTCTGTCTATCTTTGTTACACTCAGGCAAGAATGTAATTAGGAGTTCTTTGACTTTTTGCATTTATAGGTTTTCCGTATATCTATCTTTCTGAGGCAGGAAATGTATTTTATAATCTGGATAAACCGGAAATCCAGATTAACGGAATCTGAATAAATGGAGTTCCACTGTAATCTGAAATAGCACAACTGGAATCATTTCAATTGAAATGATCTGAATTGAGATAATTGAAATACTGTCAACTGATATCATTTAATTTGATTTGTTCTAAATGGACATTCAGGACTATGAAATGACAGCATGAACATTTCCTGTCAATTGATATTTAAATTATTATTAAATTAAATAAATTGATATATTAGTATAAACATTTCAAAGTATTACAAAGAAATACATATGTATGTAGCTATATATATATTTATATTTATTGATTTTAAAAAATTTAAGTAAAAGTGTTAAATATGAGCTATTTTATGGACACATAATACTACAAATATTATATACTTTTGAGAATCCAATGATTAAATATTAAAATATTTTTGTAAACAGAATAATGGAAAAATTCTTTGAAACACAAATATTTATTTATTAACCAAGTTGAATAAATTGGCTTATGTTAAACTGAATACAAATCAAATTGGAGAAAACAGAATGGAGATCACTATCAAAAAGAGTTGGAACAAAATGGTGTCCTTTCCATTCTTTCCATTCAAATAGTTCATTTTATAAATAACCTCAACTAGATATAAATACCAATAAACTGGCAAAAATAAAAGAAATAAAATGAAAACAAACATTTTCTTCTGCTTTAAATGGTCATTTTCACATTTGAAGAAAGCAGATATAAATGAATGCTAAACAAATGTAGCTATAACGAAGATATAAACAAATGCAGATATAATGAATCCTCTGACTCTGAGAATGACTTGTTTAAAATGGAAGAAACCCATTTGCTTTCATTTTATTTCTTTTATTTTTCTCTGGTTTGCTTTGTTAGTGTTAGTGTACTCATCACAGTTTCTGTCAGTCAGTTTATTGATTTTCACTGTAATTATTAAGAACAATGATTTTCTGGTTGTGATTTATTTCCTATCTCTATCTTTTTCTTTTCAAACAGAATCTTTTTCATTTGCCACACTGCAATACATGGGAGGCCCTGCAATGCTGTATAGCAAAACCATCATCAGCCTATTTTACTATTTTATAAAGATTACAAATCTTTGTAAAATCTCACAAATCGCAAAGAATCATCTAGTTTCTTTTCTTGAGAAAGTTCATATCATATGGTCTATATATTCTTAAGTGATGAATCAAATTTTTCTTCTTTTCAGGAGGAGAATGTGTAGCACTACTCAATAATTTGATATAACTGTAAAAGTCATTTCCTTCTGATGATGATTTGTCCATAATTGACCAATGTAAGGGCACTAACATTGCCAGACTTGAAGATGCAATTTATCATATCTGCCATTTAAAATGCTCATAAGTAAACTAAAATTCTAATACCTATACCAACATACATATATAAAAATATCAATCTTGGTTCTTTCCCAACTGAATGAATCTGAGAACATTGTTCTGGTTCACTCAATTAGAACGTCATTCTAATTCAGTCATTCATAATAAAATGTATACAATATCGTCAATATATACTATATATTGGTATTAGACCTGTTAAATGAAATGTTTATACAATAATATTAAATTCTTTAAAAACACTGACAAATGGAAAAAGCTGCCTGTCCATTGACAGAGCATACAAAATGCTGTTGGTTAGTGCTAAACACTGGTGGTATTATGGTATACTATGTGTATGAAAAAAATACAAAAATAACCATCAAAAATACATCAAATCAAAGTAAACTGATGAGCTATCTTAGCTAAAATATCATTGAATGGTGAGTCAGCATGCATATTTTTATCAACATATCGGAAAAAAATTCTCACGTGGGGACATACTATACTAATATTGCATTTACCAATATAAAATTTTTTTAAGTAACGACTATTCAATAATAACAAAAATAATAAATACATATATATATAAACCAACAGCACAAATAAATTAACATCTTATTATTAACTGAAACTAATGGCTTGACCTGTGGTCTGGCAAGTATTATGCACTAACAAGTAACAATTTCAAACAAGTAGAACAGTCTACCAACAAAAGTAACAACAGCATCATTTATTAATAATATATTTAATAAAAATTCAGCAGCACATAATGAAAATTTCTAGAAAAATACTGATTTAAATGTATGGCTAAATGTTTTTCAATGTAAACATTTTTTTTACACTCCATAAAAACAATTAGATATAACAATACTTTATAAATTATATATATTTTATATTATCCTATAAAAGAAAAAATTTATTTAAACTGAATTCTTTAAATATAAATAAAGCTATATCAATAATTAGCCAATATACTTTAACATGAGAACAGTTTAAGCAGACATTATACCATAACTTAAAAGGAATATATGTTTGAATAATAAACAAAATTCTCATTTTATCAATTATATATTATAATAACATGCACTGTTTCATTTAAAAGGTAAAAAATTGATATTTTATTTATAAACAGTACTAAGTTAACCACTGAAAAAATAAATTGTCTTATAAAATATATATTAGAATATAAAATAAGAAACTTACAAAGTGAAGATCATCTTTAATAGCTATATCCAGTCTAAACAGAAGGAATTTTGGATTTTGTTTGTATGTTAGTGCACTACACTTCGAAACAATAAAATTCTGTATTTTTTTAAATTCTTAAAATTTTTTATGCACCATTTAATATATCATGAAACAACATGAGGAAAATAGAAATAGGTCAAACATACTAAAGTAATCATGGATAAAACCTTTTATTGTATAGTTCATCTTTGGATTTAGGATAGAGGAAAATATATTTAGAAGAAATTAGATTAGATATACAAAAAAATTATATACAATGAAAGACTGGGGTGTCATGAAATAAAGAAATTAGAAATTATACCTCATGGTAATTACTACTGACACTGGTATTAATTTTTAATTGTTAATCTATTCAAATTTGAATAAACTTTTATGAAACAAGCTTTGCAAATTAAAAGCAGAAAAATTTACAATAACTAACAACAGAGAAGTTACATTAGACATCATAGTAATATGACAACTAACATAACTTTTTACAGGAAGTATTTAACTGAACACAATTTAAAATTTGATTGATTTCAATATGATATCAGTATATCAAATATATCTATTATAATATCCAATTAAATAATAGTAATTATTATTGAAATTTTTATATTAGTATTAAATATCATTTACAAAATGATATAGCTGATCTAAAATTTAATTCTTACCAGAACAATAGAGAAATAAGTAAATACTTTAATTTTTACTTAGATAAATCATATGTTTGACAATAAAACAAAATAAGAAAAATGTTATTAAATCTCTTATATTTAATGAAATTTAATTAGTTATAAATTTTCTGCTTTCTTACATTAATTCACAGCAAAGTTACAGGAAATTTAAATTTATAAATTAATATATTTTTTGTTTTGTAATTAATATTTTTCAACAGTATTTTCATAAATTTTAATTATAATTTAAAACTCATTATAAACACATCAGAATTGTATTCTATATTATATATTTAATATTAAAATATTTAATAGTACAGAATTTCATACTTTACATTACATAATTTAATTAAATTTACTAGTTAATCTGATACAAAACAATTCCAAACAATTAAAATAGCATTGTTCAAAACTAACGAAAAAGCAATTTTAAAAACATTTTATCTTCTATATAACAATACTGATAATTGTAAATCTTATTTGGATTTTTTTGTGTCAAATGCTTAATTCAAATAACTTCTGATATTTTACATTCTTACTATCTTGTTATTTGTAAAATGTGAAAATATACTTTCTTTAAATCAAAATCTAATTGCATATTCATTCTATAAACTCTACATATACATAAACATTATTGAACACTTCATTATATATTGATATTATCATATACTGTACTGTATATAGATCTGCTTTTAATCTCTCAAAGTAATTAATTGTCTAAAATTATTTTAATGTAAAATGTAGAAATATATAACATAAATCTTGAATTTGTCTTTTAATTATCAAATTTTTAAGTCATTAAGAAGTAAACTAGTTCATATACACAATCCTCAAATAACATCACTAAAAAACTGACTTCATAATACTAAAGTATCCAACTGACCTAATGACTGTAATTCACATTGTCCTAAATATAAAGTGACGCTTATGCCTCATTGATGATCTGTTACAGTTTAATTTTAGTAGCTTGTTTGTTTCATATATTTTAAGCTGTATATATCTATATTTAAATTTTATAAATAAAGTTTATTATTAGGAAATTTTTCATAAAATACAATTGTATAATATGAAATTAATAATAAAATGTCTTTTATCATCACTGATTTTAGTTTAAAAAATTATAAATTAAATATCATATCATAAAAATTATACCTTTAACAATTTGTATTATAATGATTGTATTAAATACAAAATAATAATAAAGCAACTGTCATATCTAACAATAAATAAGTAAAATTATCAGTTTAACATAACAGCTAAACATAAAAAAAGGAAATTCAAAAAGTTTTAATCAATTATACCAGCATAATTCTATTTTGATTAAAAGGAACTATATTTGGTCAGTTAAATAATAAAAAATGAATGAGGTTACATATTAATCTAAATTCTAATATAGCTGGAAAAAGTTTGATCAAATGTGATTAGACGGCTGACACAACATAAGGAGAAAAACTCACATAAAAGGCATTAAGGAATATTTTATTTTTCTGCAAGCACTTTCAATGCAGTTATGAATGTTTTCTTCAGGCAGAAAAGGAATCAAACAGTTGTTCAAACGGATTTTAAAATTTAAAATCTGTTCGAACAACTGTTTGATTCTAGGAAGCAAGAAAATAAAATATTCCTGAATGCCTTTTATGTGAGTTTTTCTCCTTGTGTCAGTGCAATTGTCAGCGTGATGTCCACCGTATGTGTTTGTGATTAGACAGCACAGCATAACTGCAACACATTTAATGGTACATGATAATCATAAATTCAAACTTTGCTCAGTTATTTATCACCAGATTATTTTAAATTAGTTATTAAATTATATTATTTAATAATTAAATCTTTTAATGTGTAACAAAATATTTAATTATTATTTTAAAATTTATTTACTTAAATTCAATTGAAATAATCTGTTTCACAGTAAATTTGACACATTTAACAAAGTTATTCGTTCATGTTAATTAGTGTACATGTCGACAATATTTTAACTTGTTCATTTGAAGAAAAACAACATTTCATAAAATGTAAAAGCAGCTACTATTTAATAGTTTAGATTCTATATTCATATTTTTATGCAAACTATAAAAACTTTTTCATTATTCATTAGTTTATGTCTGAATAAACTTCATATTTTTTTCAAAAATGCTTCATTAAACATGAAAGAATTTTCTTTTTATAAAACATAACTGCTTTTTCAGTTCAAGCAAGAATTCACTTTAATATTATTTACTTACAGTTTAAATAAAAATATAAAACATATTAAATCAGGATATTATTTCAGACTGTACAATAGTAAAACCTTTAAAAATTTCAAAAAAGATTATTATTTTAGATACAGAATTATTATAACAGGAAATAAGGATCAATTGCTTTAAAAAAAAAAAAAAAACAAGAGATTATATCATCAACAAAAGATTTTGTATTTTTAAAGGTCATCTGATCAGAATATAAATGAAGTTTATTTCCTGAATAAAAGAACTTGCAACAATACCAACATAAATCCACAATAATAAGGAAACACAGAATTATATAATTTTATGAAAAAACTTTGTTAAATAAACTTTTGAAGAAATGCCATCATTTTACATAACAATAGAACTTAATTAAACTGGACCAGAAATCATTATCAAAAATCCATAAAGATTGAAAAATTTGTATACTGCTATAGAAATAAATGTTTTGTAATTATAAAATGATTATAAAACATATATACTATATAGAATTCAGGAATATATTAAAAGCATATTAACAATTACTGATAATATTTAGTGCATAAATTACCATTTAATAAAAATTCAGATGCAAAATATTCTTTGCTTAATACCATGATATATTAAGAGACATTTCAACATCAATTAATTAACCTAGCATTTCAACATTGTAATGTTATTTTTTTTTACTCTCTTTGTCTTGTGGGCACTAAGAGATCCCTTTAATTATGCCCATCATGAGTCTGCCAGGCCCACAATGGGAGAGGTTAACTGGGGAAAAACAGGCCTAACATATCCAAGACAGACTATTCACAAGAAATTCCTGGAGCTATTTGCCCAAATGCAATTCCAAGGTGCTAGAGTGGTAGGCTGAAGCTGTAACTATACAGTAGATCCCCCTATAAAACCGTTTCCTATAGTTATGATTCCTATAAAAATTGTGGCATTATCCGTAAACAACGGTAAAAATAACTCCTATAATACGTAAAACGTCATCGGGCAGCCGAACTACTTACCCGCCGTCCGTAGCGCCACGCTACGGAGAGATTTCTATCGTCTGGACAGTATTATATAAATTATATATAAATTAGGTACTGTACATATAATTATATATTAATTATATATAAATTAGGTACTGTATATATAATTATATATTAACTTAATTTATTGTAACTTTATTATAATTAAATATATATTTTTCGCCGTCTAGCGTCACGCTACGGCGAGTTAGGCGACCTATCGTCTGTTTAGTACTGTAATTTTATACATTTCTTGTGAAAGAAACATTTCTTATTTAACGGCCATAAAAATTATTTATATTAATGATGTCTCCAAAGGTCAACGAAGTTTTCGCAGAAAAATAATATCAGAAATCGCGGCCGCAATTTGATGCGCTGTTCCGCGACGAAACCAAGCTTTAGCAACGAGCGTAGTCAAAGGGTACACACTCGGTAAGTAATCCTACAATTTTTTGTTTATAACGTAGTTTATACGGATTATTTTAAAAAAAATATACGTATTTTGGAAATGTTGAGTCGAATTACTCTAGAATCGATTAATTTTATGAAAGAAAACCTTTCAAACAGCCGTAGTCCGTAAACTATGATTCCTACAAAATTGATTCATAAAGAACAGAACGTATCTACCGTCTTATAGGGGGATCTACTGTATTGACATTCAGGATAATGATTAAAAGTTTTGTAAGTTTTTAAGGTAAAATATAAATTTTAATTAATACAAATACTAATAACATATTTTAACAATTGTTAAAATAATATAAAAAGAAATTAGAAAAAAACATGATAGCATGGACAATGCATATGATATAACAGAAAATTATGAACTAATTCTTGTTATAGCATTTATTATTTTGTTCTATTTTTTTATTTTATTTTTTCTGTAAAGTTTGCTGATGATTACAGGATAGAAACAGTTCCTGAAAATACAGTAGTCTCTTTCTAATCCGACATATATCAGACGAGTGGGGGTCAGATTACAAATAATATAAAAAGAAATTAGAAAAAAACATGATAGCATGGACAATGCATATGATATAACAGAAAATTATGAACTAATTCTTGTTATAGCATTTATTATTTTGTTCTATTTTTTTATTTTATTTTTTCTGTAAAGTTTGCTGATGATTACAGGATAGAAACAGTTCCTGAAAATACAGTAGTCTCTTTCTAATCCGACATATATCAGACGAGTGGGGGTCAGATTACAACAATTGTTGGATTACTGGATTTTGTATGCATGTATGTACTGTACAGTAAAAAATACACACTTGGTTCACAGGTTAATTTATCGTATTAATCAAGATTGTGACTTTTTTACCAATCGCATGGGTAACAAACAACTAGTGACAGACAGTACACATGTACTGTACATCAGTCTCTCTCTTTCGTATTTATCAACAACTAGTAACAAAAATTTCATGTGCCTGAAGTGTGTTGGATTATTGGACCTGTCAGATTGGCAAGTGGTAAACTGTAGAGAGTCTACTGTATTTAAAAATAAAAAATTTGATGATTTAAGTTATGGATATTATTTTCATAGTTCATTATAAAAATTTGAAAAATAAGAGAAAAAAAAGAAATTGGAAGGAACATGTTTAAGAGAAACATAGTTGATAAGGTTTTAAAAATGACAAAATGATAAAAAAAAAATTGAATAGAAAAAAAGAAATTCCATAAGTTTTTATATGGAAAAGAATATTTGTTTAGAGGGGGGAGAGAGAGAGAGAAAATGGAAGTAGGTCAAAAACATTCTTGGTTGATTAAATATATTGCTAGAGTTATACAATGCTTTTCTTTTGAAAGAGTTGGAGAATTCTATAAAAAGAAGCTGTAAGCATAATCTCAGACCTTCTGGTATAGATACAATACTATAGAATATACAGATGATGATTTCCATAATAGAAAACATATTAGTATTGTTTAATATTGTTATATTTAATTTAGACTAACTAGTGATAAAACGTAATTTGGCTTTCTTTTAGCATGTTATTTATTAACTAAATTTTATTCATAAAAACAGAAATGTCTTCAACCTATTTCAGATTTCAGAATAACTCAATCTCAGAATATAATCAGAAATACCATACAAGCTTCACGAACTTCAAAAATATTTTAATGGAGGTACAATAACACAAAATATATATATATATACATATATACATATACAGTGCAGTGGGTGATCAGTTAACGAACATAATCCGTCCAAAGACATGACTATATTATGGACCAATCAACATTGATGATGACTTCATACTCTATCTAAAATATAAAAACCACATAAAAATATAAACAATCAGCAATTTTAGATTAATTATATTTTTGGGATCAGATTACAACTTAAAAGTTAAAAAAAGGTTTCTACATAACTTTAGATTTTTTTGAAATTTTGTGGTACACCCATGAGGAGTTCACAGAGTACTGGTTAAAAGTCACTGTTCCAGGCTTTACAATTCTGTAGGATTAACAAAAACACTTAAAACATAGTGATGAAATTTTTTCTGAGAGTGTTTAAGAGGAACTGTATCTATCCTAAATGTATTTTTAACATCAAGTTACATTCTGACAAGAACATTATGTCAGCATTTCAGATGACTGGGTCAAATAACTCAAAACGTTTATCATACTGATGTTTATAATATGATTTGAAGATCTATAATTTTGGATTATATTGGAAGAGAAATACAATATTGACAATATTTTAACATTAGTATGGATGATGGAAACCTGTAATATTCTTATTCAAATTTGCAAGAAAACAATGACCATTTTCTGTTTTCCAACAATCACAAAGACTTTCAAGGTTTTTTGATATAATTTTATTTCATCTACAATTCATATTATATCTTTCGGCCATCTGTGTGGCTCTCTTCGGAATGTAGCTGATATTGTATTGATGAATAACAATCACAATATTGAAATATCAAATATGTGCATTTATATGTTTTACCAATAGAAACATAATTTACTCATTCTAGATTTTATATATATAAATTTACATATAAAATATAATCCAATTCTTTCAATATTTATCAAGGGTGAATTAATCCATAAATGACCAGTTATAAATATTAGAAGAAAATAACACAATGCCAATGATATAGCTATAAACAAAATAATTTAAAATCTCCAGAAAACAAAGAAATAAAATAATTACTTTAAACCAAAGATCCCAAGTATATAAAGGCAAAAGTATTTTTATTTATACATATGTCTTCTCCAGTTTTTAAATTATTTTATTTATGTTTGTAAGGTGAACATTTTGTTATTCTCTTCTAACATTTTATACCTAATATAAATACAGTACATTACTTTTGAAAAAAAACATTAGTAACAGTCAACTATAATTTTAAAGTTTATTTATTTTAATATTAGTAATAATACTGTCTTTATATAATTAAATATGAAATTTAATCTATTGCTTAATTTTCATTTCTAATAGCAAAATTCTATTTTTTTTTTTTCTGCTTATAAAAAAATAACAGTTAATAGTAACTGATATGAAAATACTCCTATAACAAACATTTCAAATTTACATCAATATCATTCTGAATCACAGATTTAAAAGATGATTTTAAAATCCTTAAGTAAATTATCAAAAAATTTGTAGTTAAATCAGGAAAACAGGAATAAAATAAGCTTATGTACTTAAACTCACACATTAAATTTATGTATAATACCACATTTTATTTTTGCTTCTAATATAGTTTAAACAATTATTTAAAAAAGTTAAAATTTTAAAAGGTCGTGTTAACGAGAAAATATCTTCATTGCCTACAATCGAAGTTTATTAAATCCAAAGTATCATAAAATTGTATACTTAAAAACAAATAGAAGTAGAAAAAGATTATGATAAAAATGATATCATTTAAAAGAATTTACAGATTAAACAATTGGATTCTGTCGTTTATATTTTGATGCGATATATTTTTCAAAATTGATCCATACAACATAATCAAAACCTTTTATTGGACACAATAAACAGTTTTGATGTCAGGTAGATATTTTTTATAAACTGATTAAATGAGTTTGTTCAATCATTTTCAGCAAAGTAGTAAAAGTCTTTAATTTGGCAAATTCAAGCCTTTGATATCATTATCTATGATCAGTTTCCAAAGACATTATCTTATCAAGCATATACATTAACAGAATCATATACTTTGAAATAATTTATTTATGAAACAAAATCTATCAAATACATCACTTTAATTATCATACTCTTCTTTTTTCTAAGAAATCATATTAAATGAACCAAAAATGAAATTTACAACATATTAAGTATATTTACCCTTTAATAAGAGAATAAATTTTAAAAATTTGTATAAATTTGTTCTTAAAACAAAAAAAAAACAAAAAAAGCCAAAAAATTTTTTGGAATTGTTTTTAACCGACGAGAAAAACTGCGGGAAAAATAATGAATATATTTCGCGGGAAAAAAGTGAAATTGAACGATTTTCATTAATGATATTTTTAAATTTCTGTATATTGGCCTCAGTTTACGCTAAGAAAATTGAATTTATACGTTGTAATACAAAAGATAATATTAANTATGGACACATAATACTACAAATATTATATACTTTTGAGAATCCAATGATTAAATATTAAAATATTTTTGTAAACAGAATAATGGAAAAATTCTTTGAAACACAAATATTTATTTATTAACCAAGTTGAATAAATTGGCTTATGTTAAACTGAATACAAATCAAATTGGAGAAAACAGAATGGAGATCACTATCAAAAAGAGTTGGAACAGAATGGTATCCTTTCCATTCAAATAGTTCATTTTATAAATAACCTCAACTAGATATAAATACCAATAAACTGGCAAAAATAAAAGAAATAAAATGAAAACAAACATTTTCTTCTGCTTTAAATGGTCATCTTCACATTTGAAGAATGCGGATATAAATGAATGCTAAACAAATGTAGCTATAACAAAGATATAAACAAATGCAGATATAATGAATCCTCTGACTCTGAGGATAACTGTTTAAAATGAAAGAAACCCATTTGTTTTCATTTTATTTCTTTTATTTTTCTCTGGTTTGCTTTGTTAGTGTTAGTGTACTCATCACAGTTTCTGTCAGTCAGTTTATTGATTTTCACTGTAATTATTAAGAACAATGATTTTCTGGTTGTGATTTATTTCCTATCTCTATCTTTTTCTTTTCAAACAGAATCTTTTTCATTTGCCACACTGCAATACATGGGAGGCCCTGCAATGCTGTATAGCAAAACCACCATCAGCCTATTTTACTATTTTATAAAGATTACAAATCTTTGTAAAATCTCACAAATCTCAAAGAATCATCTAGTTTCTTTTCTTGAGAAAGTTCATATCATATGGTCTATATATTCTTAAGTGATGAATCAAATTTTTCTTCTTTTCAGGAGGAGAATGTGTAGCACTACTCAATAATTTGATATAACTGTAAAAGTCATTTCCTTCTGATGATGATTTGTCTATAATTGACCAATGTAAGGGCACTAACATTGCCAGACTTGAAGATGCAATTTATCATATCTGCCATTTAAAATGCTCATAAGTAAACTAAAATTCTAATACCTATACCAACATACATATATAAAAATATCAATCTTGGTTCTTTCCCAACTGAATGAATCTGAGAACATTGTTCTGGTTCACTCAATTAGAACGTCATTCTAATTCAGTCATTCATAATAAAATGTATACAATATCGTCAATATATACTATATATTGGTATTAGACCTGTTAAATGAAATGTTTATACAATAATATTAAATTCTTTAAAAACACTGACAAATGGAAAAAGCTGCCTGTCCATTGACAGAGCATACAAAATGCTGTTGGTTAGTGCTAAACACTGGTGGTATTATGGTATACTATGTGTATGAAAAAAATACAAAAATAACCATCAAAAATACATCAAATCAAAGTAAACTGATGAGCTATCTTAGCTAAAATATCATTGAATGGTGAGTCAGCATGCATATTTTTATCAACATATCGGAAAAAAATTCTCACGTGGGGACATACTATACTAATATTGCATTTACCAATATAAAATTTTTTTAAGTAACGACTATTCAATAATAACAAAAATAATAAATACATATATATATAAACCAACAGCACAAATAAATTAACATCTTATTATTAACTGAAACTAATGGCTTGACCTGTGGTCTGGCAAGTATTATGCACTAACAAGTAACAATTTCAAACAAGTAGAACAGTCTACCAACAAAAGTAACAACAGCATCATTTATTAATAATATATTTAATAAAAATTCAGCAGCACATAATGAAAATTTCTAGAAAAATACTGATTTAAATGTATGGCTAAATGTTTTTCAATGTAAACATTTTTTTTACACTCCATAAAAACAATTAGATATAACAATACTTTATAAATTATATATATTTTATATTATCCTATAAAAGAAAAAATTTATTTAAACTGAATTCTTTAAATATAAATAAAGCTATATCAATAATTAGCCAATATACTTTAACATGAGAACAGTTTAAGCAGACATTATACCATAACTTAAAAGGAATATATGTTTGAATAATAAACAAAATTCTCATTTTATCAATTATATATTATAATAACATGCACTGTTTCATTTAAAAGGTAAAAAATTGATATTTTATTTATAAACAGTACTAAGTTAACCACTGAAAAAATAAATTGTCTTATAAAATATATATTAGAATATAAAATAAGAAACTTACAAAGTGAAGATCATCTTTAATAGCTATATCCAGTCTAAACAGAAGGAATTTTGGATTTTGTTTGTATGTTAGTGCACTACACTTCGAAACAATAAAATTCTGTATTTTTTTAAATTCTTAAAATTTTTTATGCACCATTTAATATATCATGAAACAACATGAGGAAAATAGAAATAGGTCAAACATACTAAAGTAATCATGGATAAAACCTTTTATTGTATAGTTCATCTTTGGATTTAGGATAGAGGAAAATATATTTAGAAGAAATTAGATTAGATATACAAAAAAATTATATACAATGAAAGACTGGGGTGTCATGAAATAAAGAAATTAGAAATTATACCTCATGGTAATTACTACTGACACTGGTATTAATTTTTAATTGTTAATCTATTCAAATTTGAATAAACTTTTATGAAACAAGCTTTGCAAATTAAAAGCAGAAAAATTTACAATAACTAACAACAGAGAAGTTACATTAGACATCATAGTAATATGACAACTAACATAACTTTTTACAGGAAGTATTTAACTGAACACAATTTAAAATTTGATTGATTTCAATATGATATCAGTATATCAAATATATCTATTATAATATCCAATTAAATAATAGTAATTATTATTGAAATTTTTATATTAGTATTAAATATCATTTACAAAATGATATAGCTGATCTAAAATTTAATTCTTACCAGAACAATAGAGAAATAAGTAAATACTTTAATTTTTACTTAGATAAATCATATGTTTGACAATAAAACAAAATAAGAAAAATGTTATTAAATCTCTTATATTTAATGAAATTTAATTAGTTATAAATTTTCTGCTTTCTTACATTAATTCACAGCAAAGTTACAGGAAATTTAAATTTATAAATTAATATATTTTTTGTTTTGTAATTAATATTTTTCAACAGTATTTTCATAAATTTTAATTATAATTTAAAACTCATTATAAACACATCAGAATTGTATTCTATATTATATATTTAATATTAAAATATTTAATAGTACAGAATTTCATACTTTACATTACATAATTTAATTAAATTTACTAGTTAATCTGATACAAAACAATTCCAAACAATTAAAATAGCATTGTTCAAAACTAACGAAAAAGCAATTTTAAAAACATTTTATCTTCTATATAACAATACTGATAATTGTAAATCTTATTTGGATTTTTTTGTGTCAAATGCTTAATTCAAATAACTTCTGATATTTTACATTCTTACTATCTTGTTATTTGTAAAATGTGAAAATATACTTTCTTTAAATCAAAATCTAATTGCATATTCATTCTATAAACTCTACATATACATAAACATTATTGAACACTTCATTATATATTGATATTATCATATACTGTACTGTATATAGATCTGCTTTTAATCTCTCAAAGTAATTAATTGTCTAAAATTATTTTAATGTAAAATGTAGAAATATATAACATAAATCTTGAATTTGTCTTTTAATTATCAAATTTTTAAGTCATTAAGAAGTAAACTAGTTCATATACACAATCCTCAAATAACATCACTAAAAAACTGACTTCATAATACTAAAGTATCCAACTGACCTAATGACTGTAATTCACATTGTCCTAAATATAAAGTGACGCTTATGCCTCATTGATGATCTGTTACAGTTTAATTTTAGTAGCTTGTTTGTTTCATATATTTTAAGCTGTATATATCTATATTTAAATTTTATAAATAAAGTTTATTATTAGGAAATTTTTCATAAAATACAATTGTATAATATGAAATTAATAATAAAATGTCTTTTATCATCACTGATTTTAGTTTAAAAAATTATAAATTAAATATCATATCATAAAAATTATACCTTTAACAATTTGTATTATAATGATTGTATTAAATACAAAATAATAATAAAGCAACTGTCATATCTAACAATAAATAAGTAAAATTATCAGTTTAACATAACAGCTAAACATAAAAAAAGGAAATTCAAAAAGTTTTAATCAATTATACCAGCATAATTCTATTTTGATTAAAAGGAACTATATTTGGTCAGTTAAATAATAAAAAATGAATGAGGTTACATATTAATCTAAATTCTAATATAGCTGGAAAAAGTTTGATCAAATGTGATTAGACGGCTGACACAACATAAGGAGAAAAACTCACATAAAAGGCATTAAGGAATATTTTATTTTTCTGCAAGCACTTTCAATGCAGTTATGAATGTTTTCTTCAGGCAGAAAAGGAATCAAACAGTTGTTCAAACGGATTTTAAAATTTAAAATCTGTTCGAACAACTGTTTGATTCTAGGAAGCAAGAAAATAAAATATTCCTGAATGCCTTTTATGTGAGTTTTTCTCCTTGTGTCAGTGCAATTGTCAGCGTGATGTCCACCGTATGTGTTTGTGATTAGACAGCACAGCATAACTGCAACACATTTAATGGTACATGATAATCATAAATTCAAACTTTGCTCAGTTATTTATCACCAGATTATTTTAAATTAGTTATTAAATTATATTATTTAATAATTAAATCTTTTAATGTGTAACAAAATATTTAATTATTATTTTAAAATTTATTTACTTAAATTCAATTGAAATAATCTGTTTCACAGTAAATTTGACACATTTAACAAAGTTATTCGTTCATGTTAATTAGTGTACATGTCGACAATATTTTAACTTGTTCATTTGAAGAAAAACAACATTTCATAAAATGTAAAAGCAGCTACTATTTAATAGTTTAGATTCTATATTCATATTTTTATGCAAACTATAAAAACTTTTTCATTATTCATTAGTTTATGTCTGAATAAACTTCATATTTTTTTCAAAAATGCTTCATTAAACATGAAAGAATTTTCTTTTTATAAAACATAACTGCTTTTTCAGTTCAAGCAAGAATTCACTTTAATATTATTTACTTACAGTTTAAATAAAAATATAAAACATATTAAATCAGGATATTATTTCAGACTGTACAATAGTAAAACCTTTAAAAATTTCAAAAAAGATTATTATTTTAGATACAGAATTATTATAACAGGAAATAAGGATCAATTGCTTTAAAAAAAAAAAAAAAACAAGAGATTATATCATCAACAAAAGATTTTGTATTTTTAAAGGTCATCTGATCAGAATATAAATGAAGTTTATTTCCTGAATAAAAGAACTTGCAACAATACCAACATAAATCCACAATAATAAGGAAACACAGAATTATATAATTTTATGAAAAAACTTTGTTAAATAAACTTTTGAAGAAATGCCATCATTTTACATAACAATAGAACTTAATTAAACTGGACCAGAAATCATTATCAAAAATCCATAAAGATTGAAAAATTTGTATACTGCTATAGAAATAAATGTTTTGTAATTATAAAATGATTATAAAACATATATACTATATAGAATTCAGGAATATATTAAAAGCATATTAACAATTACTGATAATATTTAGTGCATAAATTACCATTTAATAAAAATTCAGATGCAAAATATTCTTTGCTTAATACCATGATATATTAAGAGACATTTCAACATCAATTAATTAACCTAGCATTTCAACATTGTAATGTTATTTTTTTTTACTCTCTTTGTCTTGTGGGCACTAAGAGATCCCTTTAATTATGCCCATCATGAGTCTGCCAGGCCCACAATGGGAGAGGTTAACTGGGGAAAAACAGGCCTAACATATCCAAGACAGACTATTCACAAGAAATTCCTGGAGCTATTTGCCCAAATGCAATTCCAAGGTGCTAGAGTGGTAGGCTGAAGCTGTAACTATACAGTAGATCCCCCTATAAAACCGTTTCCTATAGTTATGATTCCTATAAAAATTGTGGCATTATCCGTAAACAACGGTAAAAATAACTCCTATAATACGTAAAACGTCATCGGGCAGCCGAACTACTTACCCGCCGTCCGTAGCGCCACGCTACGGAGAGATTTCTATCGTCTGGACAGTATTATATAAANATGATTTTAAAATCCTTAAGTAAATTATCAAAAAATTTGTAGTTAAATCAGGAAAACAGGAATAAAATAAGCTTATGTACTTAAACTCACACATTAAATTTATGTATAATACCACATTTTATTTTTGCTTCTAATATAGTTTAAACAATTATTTAAAAAAGTTAAAATTTTAAAAGGTCGTGTTAACGAGAAAATATCTTCATTGCCTACAATCGAAGTTTATTAAATCCAAAGTATCATAAAATTGTATACTTAAAAACAAATAGAAGTAGAAAAAGATTATGATAAAAATGATATCATTTAAAAGAATTTACAGATTAAACAATTGGATTCTGTCGTTTATATTTTGATGCGATATATTTTTCAAAATTGATCCATACAACATAATCAAAACCTTTTATTGGACACAATAAACAGTTTTGATGTCAGGTAGATATTTTTTATAAACTGATTAAATGAGTTTGTTCAATCATTTTCAGCAAAGTAGTAAAAGTCTTTAATTTGGCAAATTCAAGCCTTTGATATCATTATCTATGATCAGTTTCCAAAGACATTATCTTATCAAGCATATACATTAACAGAATCATATACTTTGAAATAATTTATTTATGAAACAAAATCTATCAAATACATCACTTTAATTATCATACTCTTCTTTTTTCTAAGAAATCATATTAAATGAACCAAAAATGAAATTTACAACATATTAAGTATATTTACCCTTTAATAAGAGAGTAAATTTTAAAAATTTGTATAAATTTGTTCTTAAAACATAACAAAACGAATAAATGCCATACATTTTTTTGTATTTTTTTTTAACCGACGAGAAAAACTGCGGGAAAAATAATGAATATATTTCGCGGGAAAAAAGTGAAATTGAACGATTTTCATTAATGATATTTTTAAATTTCTGTATATTGGCCTCAGTTTACGCTAAGAAAATTGAATTTATACGTTGTAATACAAAAGATAATATTAAATATTAACCCGTTATCATCTGTGATTTTTAATTCATTTTTATAAGAGAAGTAACGGAATTAAAAGTCGTTTAAAAATAAAATCACGGCTACAAGACATAAAAAAATAACTGTAATATATTAAAAAAAAGTTCATTTTTAACAAGTAAAATCATTAAAATAACTTACCGATATCAATTAAAAGATTAAACTGTCCTTTTAAAAAAGGAAAAAAAATAGCATCCTCTCCTACACGGACACATCGACGTTAGCGATTACGACGCCACTTTTGCTTTTCTATGAAACTCCTATTTACTTTTCCTGTTTAATTTTATAACAAATAAAATATTAATGGGGTTATAAAAGTGAATACGACATTGTATTTGTTTAAATCGCGTGATCTATTTTTCACGCTCCACGAATCTCTGTGTATATAATACAGATAGAATCTCTTAATTATTTAAGATTTCCTGAGAATCCGAATCATTGTCAAAAATTCTGAGAATTTACAGTACATTCATCGTTGTATCTTTTCCTAAATCTTAATTATACATTTTTATGTGTTTATACGTGTATATTATAAATAATAGAAAATCCTCATTTTGATAAATCTTGATAACATGAGAATTTATGCGGAGACTTCGGATGTCATCGGTGCAAAGGAAACTCTCACAATGATGTGTCATGTGAGTTTCCTTTGCACTGATTATAAAATTGTTTATCGGTTCCGCGAGTAAATTTTAGGATGAGAACGGAACTTTATGTTTAGTTCAAGCTGCATTTATCCATTCAAGTCTACAGATCTAATTGATCAATCCATTCTTTGAATATTTCCAATCATAAGGAAATCGTTGACGATCTTAATACCTAAATAAGAGCCAGTTTCCGGGAGGATTTTCTATGGGAAACTGGCAATGCAGCATATGGGCAATCTACCAAAGGGAGCGTCCTTTGATATGCTGCATTGCCTTACCCCATTACAATCTAATTTAGACAGAAGGACCGTCGAGAAGGGAGTGAGGATATTTCTCCGAACCCAGAGATAACCCATAATGGTTCTTACTCCTATAAAATTAATGTTATTTTTACTAACAAGATACTAAAATCTTTAACATTGCTTTTTATTAATAAAGAACTGAGGTCTATCTCGAAAAATTCCTGGGAATTTTCCTACCCGTCCGGATTCGAACCGGGGTCCCAGAGCGGTGGTTGCCACCTTCACCGCTCGGCCATCCGGCCGTCGGAATCCTTACACTTACCAGCCACAGAAAGGCGATCCTTTCGCCTGCTGGGCAAGAGAGATGCGGGCACGGACAAGTAATCTTTATATTCTCTCGGCGTCAATTGCTTTTTTTCTTGTGTTTCGTTTCCCTTTTGGTGCCCATTTTCCATTAGGCGCGCTCAACTGCGTTATGGAGCTCGGACATTGTCACTTTGACCCAACTGTATCTTGAAAACCAAGCCAATTTTTATTGCATTTTTTAGATTCCTCATCGCAAATAAAGGAAAACGGCCAAAGTTTCGTCAAAATCGGCCCATCAATTTTGAGAACGAAGTCAATTCCATAAGTCACATACGAGAGATTCGCTAACGTTTTGCCTTAATAAGTTTTTAGATGAGTTACAGCAGAAAGATCATTCATAGTGTAATTTGAAAGTAATTAAAAGTTATACGCGAAGTAGTATAAAACAACAAAAATGTATAAAGCGCTTCGGCCATCTAGCCGAGGCAATTAAAGCATCAACCTACCGCTTTGGGACCTGGAATCAAATCCAGATATCTCAGGAATATTTTTATGACGGTAAGTTCTTGATATGTCGGATCCCGTTCATCACTACCTGGTCACCAGAAGGCTACTCCGTTGTGGGCCTGTCCATAGAATAGACTAAATAGCATAGCAAGACGGCAAACTCCTATGAGACAAATTGCAACGCATCGATTATCTTGCGCATCCTTCCCACATCAGCAATCGCAGCGGTATTGTCAGGAAATTAAATTTTCCTTATTGTTGTTAATGTAATGGAGTAATGGTAGTGTATTTTATCGGATGTTGAGATGAAAAGAAAATAGACTACAGCTCAAACAAGATACTGCTATGCTGTCAACTGTTCCAGTGCACAAGGAATCGATTTTCAAAAGATGAACAACAGTACGTAATCTTCATATTAATGTTTCTCATCTACTCCATTTTGGTACGAGTAGATTATGACCAATCGAACTTGATAAGATATTGTCAATTCCTGTTGTGCCAAGCGGTCTTCGTACTCTGAACACTGGGAGTTCGGTCGTGGGTTCGCGCCTCGCTCGGACGGGCTGACCACGTGGAGTTTTCCTGGCTTTCTCCACGTTTGTAACGCCTAAATAGGGGCCAGTTTCCTTTAAAAAGACCTCCTGGAAAGCATCCTTCCTAGGCAGATCGCTCAAGTGTTGCGTTGCCATAACTAAACAAACAATTCCTGTTATTCAAAGAAGTATTTTTCATACTTTTATCCAAGTTAATGGCAAACGAAAAAAACTGAGAACGTTAATTTTAATAAAGCAAACTTTTTATTAATTTTATTTATTATTAATACTATCATATTATAAAATCAATTTCCATGAACGCTTGCCGATTTGGTACGGGGGTTTTTAGGAATAATGTTTTAGACGCTTTACATAAAAAAATTTTAGAAAATTTTAAAAATAAATTTAAAGTTTAGAAGTTAATTAATATTAAATCGTGTATTGTTACAATTAATAAATAAATTTTAAAAATTATTTATACATAACTAAGTATTCAGAGGTCGCTGCTGTGCCTCCCGGACGCCATTCTGAAATGGTAAATAGAGAGAGTTAAAATGCCGTTCGAGGAAGATTTTTATTTACCCGAGGAAAGTGAGCTAACAGTTCAAGAAGTTAATATATCCACTCCCTCTTTAAAAGCAGGTGCTTATCATTATGGCTCGTATTGTGATAGGAAGAACAGAGTAAGGAGATTATTTTCAATTTAGCTGTCCATTTAATGTTTAAAGTGACAAAACTATATAAATTTATCGATGTTTTGAATTGTTTGCCGTAGTTGTATTAAATGTGTGTTTATAAAATGTAATGATATTCGTAATAAATATTTAGAGAGGGAAATCAATTTAAAATAATATGTAAATTTGTTTATAATATATATTATATATTGTTACCTTCAAGTCATTCATACCTTTAAGTACTTCCATGGTGGAGGTACTTAAAGGTATGAATGACTTGAAGGTTGGGGCATCCACCTAATGAAAATCCAATCCAGGCAGTCTTTCCACTACCACTAAAAGCATGTCCTTCTGTTATGATTTGTAACAAGTTCCAATCTCCTTCCAGTCAATATATGCCTGCTGTCAGATTCCAGGGGGAAATCTTTGAACAGAACATGAGCCCATTGTTATAGAGTCCAGCCTATGTGATCCCGACACAACTTCGGTGTGTGGATGTTTAAAAGCACAAATACTGCAGGTCGATGGTCTTGTGAAGGACTGCAGTCTTGTGAAGCCTTCTGGTAACAGTTGGGACAGATACCTGCCTTCCTGTGAATGAAACGAGGATAGGAAGCAGAGATGATGCATGTGCCCTACTGTTTCTTTTGGCTAGGAGCCGTATATAATGATTATCTTGTTGTGTTTTCACCCACGGATGACAGAAACAGGTCTTCTCGCAATGGTTCCTATTGTTTGGAATTGTGTCCAAAGCCTAGAGATAACAGAATGATGAATGTTAAAGAATCTCTCCACTTCATTACTTGATTGACCAGTCTACAATCTTCCGACATCTCTCCATCTTTCTGAATCCTGTAAATGTCTTCTTTGAGACATGATTATGTACTGTTTGCACCGTAACAATTCTGTTTTCTGTTCTTTATTGTCTAAGTACCTTTTCTTCAAAAATAGCACTTTCTGGGAAGATGCTGATATTTTTCCCATTGTTCATTTGCATATTTACATAAATTTTGTATAATTTTAAGTGCTAAATGTTAGTTCTCATACAAATTATACATATATACTAATTTTCATTAAACTTTCATGCTATTAAGGCTTTTATTTAGCTTTTTGTAATCTGTACTTAACCTTTGATGAGCTGTATGTATGTGTGAAGCCCTTGGGAATGTATAGTGCTAACCCCTCAGAATCATGTCGCTGAGGTACTGAGTTTGAATGTTCAAAAAAGTCCTAAAATCATACAAATAGTTGTGTGTTAATATTTTTGCTCTCTGAACATTGCCTGTAAAATGTGATTGCCATCTCATTGTTTTCGGATTTTTCAGTTTTGGATTTTTTTCAAACATTCAAATTCAATTATCTCAGAAACATGATTCTGAGGGTTAGCACTATACATCTCTGAGGTCTTCATATATATATAGACATACTGTGTACAAAGTACACTTCTATGGAATGGTGTACAAAGTGTGTTTTTATTTATTTTTGTGAAACATAATAATAAAATTATTCCAATATTAATTTTTATATAACTTATTGCATATATATCTATATAGGTACAATTACACTTCTGAATGAGATGATTGGGACCTTATCATAGCTGTACACCATAGGAGCAAAAAGGTCAAAGGAACCATATTTCTATATGTAACCCTTTACAAGGGGATGTTGGGATCACCCCATGCAGGTGCTGAGGTGCGAGCAACAGCAAACATCAAAGTGCCACGACTAGATGCGGAGCATGGAGAATAGGCAGTATACTGGTTCATGTTAAAAACTGACCTTTGTAGGCAAATACCTTGTGAAGCGGTTGCATGTACAGTACATTTATGGTTCCATTGATGATTTGCTCATACAAGGGGTCTATAACTCTGGGAGTGGCAAATCCTTCCTTCAGAGTTTAAATCTTACCCAATATATATGCATGCAATATTACATAGGCAATATATATTTATTATATAATGTAGACATTTTTTAATTTTAAAGTTAATCCAATAATATGCTTTTTTAATATTAATCTATGAACAACTGTGAGATTGAACACAAATTCTAATACATAGATAGGAAACATTTCAAAACTTTTAATGAAAGTATCACTAAAATTGCTGGCAGAATATGGCATTCTCTAAGTATAACTGAACACATTATAAGAATGAAAAAATTATTCTGAATCCTTTTAAAAAGATTCAGAATAATTAGACAATTATAAGTGCTTGAAACATCAAATAGGACTTGGCTCCCTAGATTCCTGGAGGCCCTGTTTTTATATTAAATGCAAAATGAACATATACAGGGTGTCTCAGTTAAACATTTCAGAACTTCTAAGAAGGGTAGGGTGCATCCCAACAACTCTGAATCATATAGCAATGTGGGGTCGGAAATGCTTTCCTGATGCGGTAGATGGCGTTGCAGGAAAGTTTAGTGTGTTTTTGCAGGGAATTGTCATTTCGCAAAGGACGCGGAGTTAGCCGATATGCATTTGGTGTACAGGCCTGCAGATTGTAGTGGGCCAGCTACACAGCACTTGTGTGCGGAACGATATTCGATGAGGCATATTCCCAGCCATAATATCTTTGCAAGTCTGCACCAGAGGTTAGCTGTTTCTGTGTACATCACCACTTCAGGAAAGCATTTCCAACCCTGCATTGCTATATGATTCCGAGTCATCGGGATACACCCTATCCCTTTTAGAAGTTCTGAAATGTTTAACTGAGACACCCTGTATATAGTAACAATGAAGAAATAGAATGAATAAATTATAAATAATTAAAACACATTAAACATCTCTCACAACTGCCAAGTTCACTTTGCAATAAATATATTTTTCCCAGGATTATTTACATGAATAAATAGTAACAACTACACAAAAAATATTTTGAGTCAATTTATTTATTTTTTTTTTTGTACCCAACCAGAGACAGATGATATACAACACAAAGACAAAACATAAATCATCTTTAAAATGACTGAGATAATATTTATGCAAAAATTGTTTTATTCCTGAATTTCCACCAGGGGACTCTACAGTGGTTTCACCTTTAAATACAACTGAGATCTGACTGATAGTGAAAAAGTTTTTAGTGCTGAGTTTTTATTTGGTGTTGAGTGTGTTCCTGTACATGTTCTTTAAAATGAGATAATAATGAAAAACACGTACAGGAACACACTAGAGTTTGTTGACTGCTTTGCCTTTGATCTGTTAAGTTATGCAGAACCCAATAACTAATAATTTTTTTCATAATCGACACTGTGCAGGATAGCTGTGGATCCTATGTCAAGGATAGCCTATAACATTTGATTGGTATATTGATTATCATTAGTTACAATTTTCCTTATGGCAGGCACATGTTCTGGTACTACTACTGATGCAAGCCTGCCTGTGTGGTAGAGCTGTGATCCCTGTGGAATTCTGCAAACAGTCTGAAGACTGTGCTTCATTGCCAAAAGCTGATTACCTCCAATCACATTGTTCTTGAGTTAATCTGTGTTTAAAATCATAAAAAAAATCACTACTTGATAGCAATTTCATATTAACTCCATATTGTTGCATTTTACACCTTTTTCACCAATTACATAAGAAGTGTTGCAGTCAGTTATTGCTAATTTAAATGTATTGATCATTGGGATTTGCACATTTAATAATTATTTTGAGAAAAGCAAACAGCTTTCTTTAAACTCAAATATTTCACTGTGACTCTTGTATATTAAATATATTAATTAAAATAAAACAAAATAAAATGTAAATAAAACTTTTATGGGTATTATCATTTGAAATGTGAGTATTAATATCCAGATATGTAAAATTAGGCTAAATATAGTAATGGTTATATTAAGATTTCCAATCTTTAAATTTTTAGACACAAAATTTAATATTAAAACCTTCTGGATAACAATCTCATTGTATTCTGGGATGAATTGGAGAAAATTGAGGGCTTAAACATAGGGATAAACTTTGAACAAGAGAAGCAATTTGGATTTATAGAAGTTTAAAATCCAGAGTTAACAAGTGTGTGACTGATATCCTAGAAATGATTATTATTGCCTTACTGTCCTTATTTAATTTCTAGTTTCTTATTTTATATTTTGTATGTTGTTATAATTTCTTATTATATATTTTGTCAATGTGGACATTAATCATTAACAGGACAATTATACTGGTATTAAGCATTTACACAAGAATTGAGGAAAAGTTCTTAAAGAAAACAGATAGGTAGCTTAATAAAGAAAGTCTGTTTTCTTTTAAGAACTTTTTTCTCAATTCTTGTTTAAATGCTTAACACCAGTATAGTTGTCCTGTTAATGATTAATATCCTGGAAATGGCTCATAATCCTGCTAGCTACATGCCATTAGATTGATATAATTTTTGTTTAATAATTTTTTAATGTAAAGTTTTCAAAATCTATAATATTGGAGTCAAGACAAACTGGAAGATCAAATTATAAATACAACACACCTTCCTTTCCAGCAGAAAATAATCTGCTTATAACCTGAAGGCCTATCAAGAAAGCCAAAAACATTTACAAAATAGATTACTTTTTGCTGGAATGGAAGGTGTTGATTTGTGTTTTTCTGCACTAATGTATATTTAGTTTATTTATGTAATGTTATGATTTTTGTGTCAGTTTTTGAGTTATTTTACCTTATGAAATAGTGATGTCATGATTCTCATAACAATATTTCTCAAAATTCTTCAGTTTACATTTATTAATTGTGAATTTTCTGAAAGAAAAGGTCAACCCAGAGCAGGATTTAAATTCTACAACTTTTGCCAACTATCTAGAACATTACCAGTTACATTACATAGATTTCCATATAATCTTTGCATCCAGACCAATTAATTTGAGGTATAACTATATCAGTCATTCACACTGCACTGATTAGACCATCCATGGTTCTCAGCTGATTTACGCATGGTATATAAAAATGTTTGCTTTTATATACATATAATTGATATAAGCTATAGCAGGAAATTTGTACCCAGTGCAGTGAATGACCTGTTTGATTATATATCTCAACTTAATTAGTTTGACAGCAAAGATCAGATACAGAATGGCCTGGATAGTATAACTGGTAATGCTTCACACAAAATTGCTTTATATTAATTATTAAGTTGTGATAATTATTTGCCACAGTGTAGCTGAAAATAATCCAGTATTTAATCAGAAATTGTATTTTTATCAAGTTATTAATGTTTTTCAAATATTTCACCTCTATTCTCAGGCTTGACTAACTTTCAAACTACAATAAAATGTTTACCTTAGAACTGATAGAAATTAGAACATATTTTAATTTCTATTAGTTCTATCAATAGAATAGAGTTAGACAACTAGAGTTTTAAAAAATAATCTTTTAAATTAATTTTAAAATAAATTCTCATATCATAATCTAGGAAACATCGATTTTAACATACACAACTAAAACCCCCTAATCCATTTAAATTAAGCTACAAACTTCAAACTGGTTTATTGCAGACTGCATATACACACAACCAACAAATCAACAACATACAAACAAAATTAGTATAATACACATTTCCAAGACTTCCAGATTGTAAAATCCATTAGTAGCAAATTGTAGAATGAAAGTAACAAGTTGGGTTTTTAGATATTTATATTTGAACAAAAGTGACTTTTAAAATATTGAAAAAGTGTTTATTTTGAATAACATTGTAACTTTACTAATATGTTAGTTTGTTGTTCTGTTAACAGTAGTATACTAGTATAATCTTTTACAGGGTTTGCAACTCTTTGCACACATCCCAACAACTTTTTTTTATCACACAATCCAGAGCTCAACTTAAAAAATAAATATCCAACATTTTTGCTGAATTGCATATTTTAACTTAGTACAATACAATTTTATTGAGTAGAATTATATAAAATAAAAATGCAAAAAGAAACAAACACTATCAACTGATTTATTAAATTAATAATATGAAATAAAAAATGAAACATCCTATTTGCAGACTTCTGTTTCTGCAGTATACTGGCTTAGAGTTTCCAAGTTAACAGAAAATCCATTAAATCTAGCTTACCTATATCATCACCTAGCTGTTAGACCAAATAATAATATGTTCCAAAAATTTCAGTTGTCATGTGAGAAAATTTTGCTTAATAGATATGGCAATTTTGACATGCATACTTCAAAATGTTGCTCATCCTAATCTACCATTAGATTACCTATCATTATGATTTACAGTCTAAATTGATGGATCTATTGTATTTTCATGTCTTAATAATCACTAATTGATAACACTATTATGGCTAGCTCCAGCTTTTCTATTAAAAGGGCTGTAAAAGTTGGCAGCATTAATGCAACCTTACTCCATATTACTTCAGTATTTTTTTTCAATGCTTTTTCTGACAGTACAGTTATTCTATTATTGTTAAATCTTATTTATATCTCTTAATTCATATAACTAATAATCTATACTTGTAACATAGTAACTTCTCTATTACAATTCAATAATGTATAATAAATATTGAATTATAAAGATGCAAAAGTTGGCAATATGGTTTAAAAATTTTAATTGTTTTATCTGATCTATTGTAAAAGTTATTTTTCTAAAAAATTTATTAAAATTTTTCATTTAAAAATATAATAGTTGATCAAGAATATTTAAAAGTGGAAGTTCTAATTTCTTTTAAGTATAATTTTATAAAAATGTTTTTTTAATTTGACTTTTCATTATAATTTGTTGTCATAATGTTTCAAGGATGTTATCATAAGTTTAAAATTTAATGATTAAAGCACCTAATTAAATTATCAATATCTTGTATACTTATTAATAGATCATCATATTAAAAATGAATTTGAAAGAACAGTGAGTAAATCAGGTGGTTTTCTGACTGACTGCATTAACATAGTTATCAAATTATGAATTTTATGAAATGTTTTATTATTTTTAAGGAAGAAAAGTCTTCAAAGTTTTGTTATTACAGTTATAAACTCTTGACTGGATATTAAGATTTTTTTTTCAGTGAGTTGTAATACTTTTTTTTTACATAAACAGCACAAGATTTTAAATATTTTGCTTTTTTAATTTTATAAATGTATGCAAAGTTTGTTTAAGATGGACTTAATAAATACAATTCATTTTTTAAATAAATTAAAAGTCATATAAAAGAAAACTTTTCGTTTTGTTTTCATAAGAACTTAAGTAGAGAATGGTGTAGTTACTATTTTATTGATGGTTTGTAATGGAAATAGTTGATCAATTAGATTTTTGCATTGGATGTATTTAATTAATTAACTACTTTATTTATTAATTTGTTAAACATAAAATATTATGTTTACTGATTTAGTTTAACAATATATATTTTAATTGGTTAGTTTCTAGTACTACATGCATATAATATAACTATTTAAACATTAAAAACATTTTATTATTAAACTTCTATATGAAGATGATCAAAAAGAACTAATGATAATTTTTACTTGCAAATTTAATTATTATTTAACATTTTAAATACAGGAATTTATGCTATGCCGAGCAGAAGAGAAAGACCCAAGAAAATGTTTGAATGAAGGTCGTATAGTGACAGCGTGTGCTTTAGAATTTTTTCAAAAAGTAAAAGAAAACTGTCGGGATTCTTTTGAAAAATATGCCCATTGTTTAGAATGGAATAGTGCTGATATGAATTTTGAACCGTAAGTTGTTTTTTTTTTTTTTTTTTAATACTTAAGATAATTGGTATTTTTATAGATATTTAGAATTGCATAAAAATGTTTTAGTATCTTATTCAATATCTTCTGGTTGAAAATAGATGATAAAGTCAAATATTTATGCCATTATCATCATTAAAATATCGTTAAAAATTCTTATTAAACTTTCATATTGAAGTCATTTTTAGCTATATTCAGTTAAATGTGTTTTCAGAATGTTAGCTTTGTCTCATTTTAAGATAATGTATGAACTGAACAGTAATATGAAAAACTAAAGTACATAAATTTTAAAAATTTTAATCATCTGAAATGTTTTTCTTCTTTCGATCATAAACTGTCAGCTGTTTTCCAAAATTCTTACTTTAGTACTTCTGCTTTTTGAATTTGAGTTATTAAATTTTTTAAAATTAAAAACAAAAATGTTAAAATTGCAGATATCCAATAGTTTAATATTTAAATCATTTTTAAAAGTTGAAATAAGAAAATTGAAAATTTTATTACTTGACAATTCATGTATTTTTTAATTTTATTTTTAGTTTGCTTTTGTTGTTTAGATCTGTTTCCATTCTTTAATATGTTGCTGCTTTTCGTTTGCTTTTGGCACTAGTGCTTTAAATAATTTCATGACGAGAGTTTGTTTTATAAATTTTATGGAAATTATTAAAGCATCTCAGTTGGAAGAAATTATAAGTGCATTCATATTACATAAAATTCATGCCTAATTTTGGTTTCTAAATGCTACATTTTAGCACACTTTATATTAATAAAAATCATCACACTTTCTGCTTAAGGATTTGATTACTTTGACAAATTGTATAAACTTTCATTTTTTTTTTAAATAAATGTATGTTGTGTATTTTTATTCAAAGTTCAATAACAAATATGCTGAAACAAATTAAAATAAACTTTTAAAATGATAACTAGTAGTATGCTTTTCAGAAATATTTTGAAAATTTTCCTTAAATGCCTACATTAGATATTTTTTTCATACTTTTATCAAATTTATTTATTTTAGTCCATGCATCAAAGTAATTTTTAAAAACTTACGTATGAACACACCATATATTTTGTTTTAAATCTCCTGCCTAGAATAACATATAATTAAGTTTTACTATTTTCCTCATTTGAAAGATTTTCTGAACAACTAGTATGGCTCCATTTTTGAATTTAAACCTTTTTTTTTAATCTAAAATCTTTGGAAAAATTCAGTATATTTTTTTTAAGTTATTATATAGCAGTTTTTATTTTATAGCAAGTTAATATCTTAAAACAAGTACACATTATAGAGATTAGTTGCAAAAAATTAGAATAATAATCCTTTTGTAACATTAATTTCACATACAAGTGATAATAGAAGCTGCAAGACAAGTCTTCAGCTAAGATATGAATACTTATCTGGCAGCTTATCATGCTGTACTGAAATGAATGATTAAAATTATTAACAACTATTGTATTTACTTGCATATTTAATTTTGTGGGTTATGTTTTACTTTTTTTTATCCTATGGGCACTAAGAGTGCTGTTTTTTTCAAGCCCATTGTGAGTTCAGCCAGGTGTTGAGGGACAGGGTCCAATATATTCAGGACAGGTCAACCTGAAAAAGTTATGGGATTTTTTCCAATCACTTGGATTTTTGATTCCTCATTCTTTAGATCAATAGACTGATGCCTTGACCATCTCAGCCATCTAGTCAGGTTAATTCTGTAATTTGGATTATTTGTTTTCTCAGGCTAATATGAAATAGTGATCATAAAAGTTTGGAAGCTCTGTAACAGATCACGATGTTCTGTTATGTATTACAGTATTCAACTTCATTCCTAATCCTACATTTTATTAAAATCATTTAAAATGAATTCACTCATTGTTCAATGTATACTATGTGATCATCAATTTTCATACTTAGAGCAGAAATGGGATATTTTTGCTTCAATAATATTTAAAAATTTTCATTGGATGAAGTTTATAAATTTTGGTAAAATGTTTGAATAATCAAACTATAAAGTAATGAAATTACAAGTTTATTTTCACTGTCTCATCTTTTCCTCTTAGGAATATTTTTATATTTGTTTGTTAATTTGTTATGTAAATTAGCCTATAGATGTGAAACTAAAACAACAGATTTTGAAATAAAATTTCTGAAGTGTGTTCATTATGTTTACTCATAACTCCTTGGTATAACGTTTATTAAAATAGAACTATTCTAAAATATTTTTAGAATCTGTGTTTTAATTTGAATATTTATAACATAAATTATGAAAAATGTAGAGATTTAAATTAAATTTCCCAAACATAAAATGAACTTCATGGCATTAAGCACAAAATAAATTTTATAGTGTAATAACTTTAATTATGTTACACTATAATGTTTATTTTGTGTTTGGAAGTACTAAAATAGAGACAAAGATGGATTATATTGGATTAGGTTGGATTAAGCAATTTTTCCAATAAATTACTTTTAATTGTCTAATGTAGATTTAGACAATTTACAATTTACTGTAAAGATTATTTAATTCTAAAAATATTTCTCCATTTTATTGCATTTTATGTTGATAATTATTGGATAAATCCAAAATAAATTATTGTTAAAACAGAAAGTTATTATACATAATTAATGATTTTATTTTTTAAAACATTATTATGAGACAAAGGCACATTAAATTGTGTGATTATATTTATTTTTCCACTGGTAAATAGTAAAAAAATTACAAAAAGTCAATTTAAAAGCACTGATTTGTTGTTTAATAATTCAGTGCATTTAAATTGACTTTTTGTAATAATTATTTTACTTTGAGAAGGTTTTTTTATAATCAGAATACTTATCAATACCGCAAAAGTTGAAAAAAAATAAATAAAAAAACCAACGAAACATTATTGGAGTCAAAATGGAAAAAACAAGCAAATGTTGTTTAGTGCTTTCAATTCTCTTAAGTTTATCTTCAGGGAATAAAATAAAAACATAATATATATAAAAATTTAACTTCACTTGAACAAAACATTCTCAATTACTTTTTTATATTTTGTATGTTCTTGATTTTTATCCCCTGAAGATGGACTTTAGTGGTTTGAAAGTATTGGAAGACTAATTTTTTATTTTTATTTTAACTCCTACAAATGTATTTTTTATTTTATTTATAATTTACATGAATATACTTTTATAGCTAATTTGTTATAATACATAAACAAAAATGGTTCCATAATTAAATATTATTTAATCATTTTTATGAAAATTTTTTTTCAGTTGTAAAAAAACTCAAGCAAGATTTGATATGTGCATGCTTGAAAAATTAGACTTACCAAGACCAGAACTGGGATATCTTTCCAGAACCTATGCACACGAAACCAACCGACCAAAACCACCTCCGAAGAATCTGAGAGAATATAATGATCCTACCCCCGGTTTACCTGATGATTATCCTAAACAAGAGCCTAAATATGGTAGCCGACTCTTTTTCACTTAACGAACCAATAATGTTAGGATCTTAATAAGGATATCTTAGCATAGATATCATTTGTTATTAGTCTATAAAATATTAATGTTAAATATAGTGATTGTAGTTTCACATATATTTCACAAAGAAATAAAAATTATATGTAAATTATAGTTTGTTTTTTTTTTTCTTGATTATACTGATATATCTATCAACTTCCAAAAAATAATGGAATTATAATGGTTATAATTTTTTACAGAAAGTTATAACATAACTTACTTCCCATTTGACATTATTTTATACTATAAAATTTAATATAGCGTAAATGTATTAAAAAATAAAAATTTTCTATTTTTAATTGAAAACCTCAAAAAGATCTTTGTAATAATATGGAAAACTGACACTGTCTCCAGCAAAGTAATTAAATTCTACCATGAAATTGCTTATGATAAGTTGATCTACTTATTCGAATGCATTCTATGAATACATTATATTGCAATTGTATTAAAAATAAACGCTAGTAACAAGAGGAACAATGTAATGATGTGTACTAATCTTAAATATAGATTAGGTTTATTGGATTTGGGTAACAAACTGCATTTTTAATGAGAATGAAAGAATTATTAGAAGTGAAACACAGACCTGCCATTCATTAGTATGATCAGAGAGAATTTTCTTAGCACTCAGAACCAGTATGGTGGAGTCTGTAAACAAATAGTCTGACCCCAACTTCTCTCTTTCCCTTTTTTAAAATGCCATATTATCTTTCATTTTGTAAGAAAGACAACTGGATATATTTATCTATAAAAAGTCATACTAAAATGTATGGAGAAAATTTAAAACGTGGATATAACGAATTTACCTTAGAAAAGCTTTCGAGTACATAAAGAAACATACTACATCTTAACTGCAAAAACAATTCTACCTTTATTAGTTAATTATCAAAAATTGATTTAATTTTAATCATCTTTAATACATTTAATCATCATGGTTTTACTTTTTTTTTCATTGTTTTTCTATTGACTGTTTTAAAAGATCAAATTATGGTATGAAAGCAATAATAAATAGTCATAACTTGCAACCAATAGAAAGGCAGTGAAAAAATTAGTAAAAAAACAGTTGTTTTGGATATTAAACTGTTGCGCCAAGTAAAAATTATGGCATTTGAAATGAGTGTCAATTTTTTTTAGAGTTCTCTTTGGTAAAGACAAGCTTGGCGTTTCGTTAAGCTTTTTATTGTTGTCTCTGCACTTCGGGTTTTTTCTTTAGTAACATGGTGAAAGTGAAAGCTTCTCTGTATCTTCCGTCTCCTCAAGTCGATTCCTTGAGTAAGCTGGCCCGAGATGATCGAATTGCAGGTTCCTTGGAAATAGTGATACATCTCTACACAACTCAATTCGGTATATATAGTTTATTTACAGGAAATGTACACATCTTATCACGTAACTACAATGTACTGAATGGCACAAGTAAGATCAAGGATAGTCTGGAAAAATTGGAAATCGGGTGTCTCCTTGATAGTTTCTGAGACTCCGTCTGCACTTTTCATCTGATTACAAATCTCAACTGTACCTGAGCGTTCTTTCTGGAAGAGTATAACGGTTTAGTTTGTTTATTTACGGCAACACGACACGTACGCGATCTGCGAGGAGGGATTCCACCCGGGAGAACGTTGTATGGGAAACTGGTCCTTATTTAGGTATTACTAACTTGAAGAAAACCCACGTGGTTAGCCCGTTAGCCAGACGCGAACCCATCACCAACTACCAGTGTTCGGTGGTCCACTCGGCCATTGGTAGGCCCGGAGGAGTAAAACCTCTCTCCCTGTACTCAGAGGGCTTGCTGAGTACCTAAGAACCAAGTGCTATCATCTCCGAGCCTTATCATCCACACTTTTCTCTCCGATCCTCTCTTCAATTTAAATGTTTTATGGGAGCCAACAATCAGAAAGCTGTGGTCGCCAGAAGAAGCTTTTTCCACATACCTGTGATCTAAATGTGGATGGTCATCCCACTTTATTTATTTATTTATTTTTTTTTGTTGTTTTTCTGCAGCTGTAAGTGGTTTATGACCAGACCACACCTGAGTCAAATTTAACAAATTACAAGCCTCCCTTGTTTTTCTCTCCACTCCCAAATAATTTACGGTGAAGCTTTCGAGAACCAATTGCAAAGAAGGCATTATTTTGCCTTCTTTGCAATTGGTTCTCTGGAACGTCTGGGAGCTTCCCAGACGTTCCAGACCACCGCCATGAAGGATCCGAGATTGAATTCCCGTCGAGACAGCTGCAAAAAAATTTCCACGTGAATCCATCGGTGCGTCATTCTCCATCTTAGATCCGTACTGCACCATTAGCTAAGTGGATTCGATCCCTAATCACTGGTATTAGGCTCGGGTTCGTACTCAAGCCGACGGGCTGGCTCGTGAAGTTTTCGGGTTTTCTTCACGTCATTAACGCCCGAATAGGGGCCAGTTTCTCTTAAAAGTCTTCCCGAAAGGCACATTCCACGATTGCAGATCATCCTCGTTTTTGCGTGACCGAATCTAAACAATACACTGGCAAATCGAAAAAAAATCATTTGCTTTTTTAATGTCTCATAAGTTGCTAAGTTTCATTTTTTTCACGTTGCATACGAGCCACTTAATAATAATAATAATATATGAATATTAAGGTACTGTATTCAAATACAAAGTCAGTCAAGTATCTTTTTAATGTCTAAATTTATCGAAGTGTCCGTTTTCTAAGAAATTTCTTTATAAACTAATTAAAAAGTATTTTTACGTACTTCTCATTTGACCAATAGTAAAACTTGAGGTCGGAATCGAAAGAATTTTACCGATTCCGACTCCATAACACTTCAGCTTGTATCTGTTTGAATCACATTAAGTGAACGACAAGGATCAATAATGCTTAAAGATAAATACGAAAATTTCCCATAAAAACAGCATCATCTATTGATTTTTAAAGAATAGATGCAAAGTAACAATGTAATTTTTTCTTCCTTATCCTAACTTTTCTATCAACCAGATGTCGTCGTCTTTGCTTCCAGATTTTAGTCTTTAAACTGTCACTGTGTTTTGTTTTTATAGGTTAATCTTAGTATTTAGTAAAGTTTATTTAAACATTTTAGGTAAGTGTTGTTAAACTTTTTTTAAACGTAGATAAGTAAACATTTCGTAAAAATGACGAACGAAATACAGAAGTATCTCGGTACTCGAACTGTTCCTAACTCCAACGATTCGGTATTCGAATACAAATTCTGGAAAGAAAATCGTTCGATACGCGACTGAACAAACTCAATCCTCTAGAACAAATTTTAAATTAATAACATTGGAGCCTAACCGCATGTTTTGCATTAGTGTTTTGTTTTGTATAGCACGGATTCGCATAACACGACACTTTTTCGGAACGTATCTACCGTGTTATACGAAGGATACCTGTATTTCGTTACAATGCACTTAAGTTTAGTAATGTCTTGCCCATGTACATCATACTTTTCCTGTTACTAATGGAGTCATGGCGGTCATGTAACTAACTCTGTTCAGGAGAAAATTTTTAAATTAAAATAACATGACTTTTCATTTGAAATCAGCATTTTACATTTGTGAATTATGTACAGTATCAATTAATTAATTAATGCCGCATATCTGAATTAATTAATTAATTAATTAATTCAGATACGCGGCAGTACGCCATTGTATATATTAATTTAATCATAGTTTTAGAATATTTCCCTTTGTTCTTTGTTCCTTCTCGCTTCTAGAACTTTTTTCCCTAACTCTTTTCCCTTGAGTGACGAGGACCGATTCGTGCAACTTTAGAAAACAAAAAAGGAAAGAGGACTTGAAGGTACGAGTGACAGGGAATGGGACATTCTTTCGACTGGACTTCAGAGTGGACGGATGTGGAAGATGGTGCTCCGTGTCGTCGAGAGTAGCTAGGCTGGAGGAATAGTGCTAGCCTGATAAGAAGTTGAATTTTATAGTAGTCACGATAAAAGGAGTATCGACTAGGTATAAAGGATAACCAAAGGAAGACGACGACGAGCCATCAGTCCGAGCGGGTTCCACGTGGCCTCCTACCGAAGTTGTGCAAAATTCCGTACATTCCGGGTATTTCATTCATTCCTATAATCTATTTCACTACTTATCACTCTCCTTTTTACTTTCCCTCTTCCCTTAGTTTAAATTAGTTTGTAAGTACTAGTTACAGTCTCTCCCGATATCATTTTATAGTTATATGTCGTAATACTATGGTATTCAAATTTGTCATAGAAATCTACCCGTCATATTTCATATAAGATAATTATGCTACTGGATCACTATCAGTAACTGGTGCAGTTACCTTAATGATTTTTATGTGATGAGAATAGAAGATAGCATCCATTTCAATAGAAATTGACTATATCCAAATGGTTCCTTTGGAGAGCAGATAAGAGTAATCTGATTTCTAAATTACTAATATTTAAAAAAGTTTATAGTTATTATAGAGGCGGCGTTTGGAAGATATCAAGTTGACATAAAAATGGAATTATTTAATGTAAAAATTTTGCACATCTTGAAAGCCTGAAGAATGTCGATGGATGTAAAACAATCGTCATATTGCCTACCGCTCTGGAGGACCCGGGAACGAATCTATGCGCTGAAAATTCCCATGAATTTTTAGGAATGGTCCATCCTTCATCATCCGGCCTCCTCGTTGTGGGCCTGGAGGAATCTACCATGAGCTTGATAAAAAAAGCTCCTGTTACTGCCGCGTTTTTTGCTTTTTGATTCGGCTACTTAATAATTAATTGTACGAATTTTGAACGTTAAAAAATAACTTAATGAACAGCAATTTCCCGAAATTAGGTAAGAAATTGGTTTGACAGTGTTGCACGCTAGCGGGTGATTCGAAGTTATAATCGTATTCATTACGTTAGTAGCAAAAAATCGCTGGACACGTTTCTACTGCATTGTTTTGTAACTTTTAATATGAAAATAACTGATCACACTTGGTCATAGATTACTGTAAAGGGACCCATATTAGACAAATATTAGTCACTGACCGGATTCGATTCTGGGTCTCCAGAGAGCGGTAGAATAAAACCTATTGTAATATGAACTGTTATTTATTTTGCCGGACGTGCGAAATTAACTGCTGATTTACCAGTTGTCTTTACTTAAAAATACGTTACGTTATACATTAAATTACAATATAAATTAAAACAAAAATGTATGAAAGAATTTGTTTTTGAAGAACCATTTTTCTTGGATGAACTTTATTAAGTTCTTTCAAATATTTTTAAACTGAAATATTAATCAATTATAAGATTTATAACAGTTATATTAAACAATATATTCCTATCTCAGTATTATTTTTAAAGTATTTATGACCAATTTCATTTTAAGTTATTTAATGAAGAAGAAAATACCGTGTAAGGCAATGCTTCTCAACGGGGACTCACGTGGCTCCTTGGAACCATATGGGCACCCGTTGAGGTTGATTTTTGACCTATGGCTCCCTTTAAATGTTCTGTGGTTCCAAGGAGCTACAAAACATTTGAAGGGAGTCATAGGCTATAAATCAACTTTGAGGGATCAAGAGCAAACTCTAGGACCCAGAAGGTTACATCATTACTTCACTTTTAACTTTCTGGTTAGAAGTGAAGTAATGGCGTAACCTTCTGGGTCAGAAAGTCTTAAGTTTAAAATTTGAGCTTTCTACACCCAGTAGTTTTTTCTCTAACGGCGTCTGCAGTGCCGGATAAAGAAAACGAAGAGGAAGAAGAAAATACAGTTTTTTTGGCGATTTGTGCACTTTTCAATTGCTTATATTTTGACAATCGCTTTATAGAAAATCTTTAAATTTTGCATACTACCTAAGAGAACAATTACCTTTCGAACAAGATATTCAAAATTCCTGTGAATATAGTTAGTCAATGACTTTTTTACTTGGCGGAGAGTCACTGCCGTGATTCTTGATACAAAAGCAAATTTGATAAGGAAATTTTGAATTTAAAATGTTTTATTTGTTATTAAATAATATAAGTATTGCAATTTGTTTCTTGTAAACGAAAACATGTCGAATCTTACACATGTAAGCAAAGCATGTCATTTTTCTTTTTTTTTTCCAAGGATTATTTACTATTAAAATGTTAAATGTAGGCTTGTTTTCATGTAGATAGAGCTTATGTAATGCCTATAATGTAAAAAAAATTTAGTGTCGCTATTTGTTTGCCTATAAAATCGGCAAAAGGCGAGTGTTGAGCTAAGCTTAAGTATTTTAAAAAACAATAATTATATATAGTAATTTTAATATATAGTAGAAATTTCAAATTCAAAGTGTTCACACGTTTTAAATTTGAAAGTTGAAAGCTACGTAATTTAACGTTAGCAATGTCGTCAAATATGTAAAACCTATCAAAATGAGCTACTATTATAAGAGCCACAGAAGAATATTTAGCTCAAATGGGTTCAGAGGTCAAAAAACGTTGGGTGTAAGGTACTATGGAGGACTACCAGATGGTTGAGAAGTTAAGGTAGCTAGCCTACTAATTCTCTATTTTTTAATTCAAGACATTATAAGATAGTATTATATCTCAGCCCATATCCACCAGACAATATATCAAAACCATAAGCTTTATTCTTTTCATTTATATTTAATACTGTACACAAGATTCGTGTCCATCTTTCGGTTAGATTTCAAATGAAACAGAAGCTTAATTAACGATAGAAGTAATAATACAATGTAAATATTTAACATAACGGAAAGAATTTTGTGTAATGAAATTGTTAGTTGTTGAAACAGTGTTTCGCTTGGAGCCGGAAAACAGAGTAATAAAAAACATTGATTAAATTTCAAGCAATTATATGCATGATTTCTATTTTAAATTTCATTAATTTAGATAATTCATTACATACATTATATTTAATTTCTTTATAGAAAAATATTAGATTTAATTTCTTCATAAAATTATTAATGAATATCATTTTTCAAAAAGTTATGACAAAATTAATTGCAGTAATATATTCTTTGTGTTATGATATTTTACTACTTTCCCTGCTGTTATATATATAACAGAGGAAAAGTATGGTTATATACTTTAGAAAATATATTATATTATTCATGGGAATTAAATTATTTTATTCAGAAATGTTTACCAAAAAATTTAATAAAAAATAAAGAAAGAAATTCTACATTTTATCGTCAATAGCGAATATTTACAGACTTTCGTACAGCTACAAAACTAATCCTTAAAACCCTAAAGGATTAAATAAATCGATTTGTTAAATTCAGAATCACTAAAACGTCATTACTTAAATAAAGGAAATAGATATAGCTTAATTATACGTTTGAAATAAAAAAAAAGTTTATGAAGGATTTTATCTTAAATTATAATTTAATAACGAAAGGAGCTACGAAATAAATTGTATCTTTCCATTCCAAAATAGTACTAAGAAGATTCATATAGGTATGTAACACGTTCGAATGTATGGATGAAGCTATGTATTATTATTATTTCGTGTAATATGTTCGAAGATAACTTTCTCTATAACGAAATTATCATATAATACTATATTATATATAGTATTATTATAGACAAAGGAGACCTTGAGCAAAATACATATTGAGGACCGTAGAACAAATTAAATCATACTAAAGTAAAGGAAGTAACGTAAAAGACCTCTTTACTTTCAGAATAATTTGCTCCTTTTGTTCAATAAAATTACTTTAAATTAAAATTTATTTTGAAAGATTATATTTAAAATTATCTTCTCTGTTTTTTATTATAAATTAAAATAAATTTTTAATTAACAATATTTGAATTATTTTAATTAATTATTACATTGTGGAAAAATTTAAGTTTAATTAAAACGGTTAAAAATATCTTTTAAAAGAAATGATTATTTTAAATTCGTTTTATATGGATGATATATTTTTTCTTCTTCTTCTTTTTCATCTCTTAATCTTATTTTAATTATCAATAGGTCTACTTGGAAAGGATCCAAATATAATTTATTTTTCGAGTTTCAGAATAGGCTGATAAAATTAACTCTTTTTACATTAGATTAGATTGAAAGTGACAGGAATAACGATATTAGTGCTTCATCATGGAATCCCAACACTCTTCTAACAAATTGTTAAGACGATGATAAGATGAAGATAAAAAAAAAAATAGGGATTAAGAAAAAATCAACGATATTGTCCGGCTTAGAATTAATATATTAAAAGTTTGTGTAATATTTCACCTAATAAATAGAATTATTTACACGTAACTACTACCGAATTTATTAGTTTCGAAATACAATTAAAGTTAAAATAATTTTAAACTAGTAAATAAACGAGTTTAATTTAAAACAAGAATTGCCGGAGGTGTAAATTATTAGTACAATTCTATTATTGTCTAATAAACACAGCGAATTGTACGTAATCATATAGGACTATTTATATGATATTTATTACGTACTTTACATATTAAATTTATTTAAATATTGGTCTTGTTTTTCGAGATCGGGATGGTGTAGGATAAATACAATAATTAGATAAATATTTCTAGATAGATAGGTCCTAAGCATTGAGGACCCTTTACAATATTTTGCTTAAAGGACTAGTTAAGCCACTAATTTATAAGAATTATTTATGTTTAAATTATAGATACAAAGAAAATATCCTTGTAAAAATGTTCAAAATCGATTCCTAGCATCGTTTAAGGTAACTTAGTTGCATACAAAACTATGTTGCAGTTCTTAATACAGTTTCATTACTCATGCTAGACCATAAATATCCAATAGAGCGGTCACTTCTACTCGACGTGATTTTGTCGTCACCAATTTCCATCGAAGTGGAATCTGACGATTTAAATCCTTCATGCTATATTATCTCATACTATTTTTATAACGTATTATAAATAATAATTCGTATATCAGTGATAACTTTTTCAATTGTTTATGCTTTTTAAAAATATATAAGATATATCTATAAATAGCTTATGTAGGCTACGTGAATAATATATTTATTACTTCAATTTTATATATTTTTTATAAGCTGTCGAATTGTCTATCACAAAATATTTTTATTTTATACGATTTACATTTTAAAAAAAAGAGATTTTTCTTTAAAATAAAATTCAAAACTGAAATTGGAAAGTGAAAATTGATTTTACTTCTCTCTCTCTCTCTCTATTCATTTCTTTTATATCTGATAAGATTAAGAATAGAAGTCAAAGATAATAATGCCTTATATATATGTATTTTATTTTTTAATAGAATAATAACTCGAAGAATTTATATTTTGTATCAATATTTGAATCAAATATCAATTACTAAAATGTATATAAAATTCTCCAGCATTTCGGTTAGTCTTACGGCTTATAACTGATATGGCTCTTTGTGTTAGGGATTGGCATCGGTTCCATGAATATTTGGTAGATTTATTATACTAGGGAAGTTATAGAGTGTAAACTAACGCTTCTGCTATCAAACCTAACCAGAAGTCTGCTAAGATGATCACAGTTTTCTGAATTTGTTTCAATAATTGGCTTTACTATAACAATTACTAAAGTATTTTTGTAGTTTGTGATTTGAATTACTATAATTTTTCATTTGTTACCTCTATTACATCACTACTAAAGTCTACATTATAATTCCATGAATATATTATGCTTAATCTAATACAACGAGTGTATATTATAAGCGCATCTATACAATTGCAATTAAATTACAGTCGATCCCCCCTATACCACTATTGATAATTCCGTTTTATATGAATTCCGTGTTGTACGAATCACTTAGATTTTACAAATACGTGAGCCGTTCACATCCCGGCACACGTATTTATAAAATCTAAGTGACTCGTACAACATGGAATTCATATAAAACGGAATTATCAATAGTGGTATACGGGGGTCGACTGTATTATTCATTTATAAAATAAAGTTAAAAATATTATACGTTTAATTATCGTAGAATGTGGATTTAAGACATTTCATAATAATGACGAAAATTTGCAAATTTAATTATTATTTGTTACAATTCTTCTCAGTTATTTTGTACGTAATTAGTATGGTTGATAATTAGCAACATTAATTATATGAGAAGACGATTATAAGATATCCTCTCGGGATAAAAATAAAAAAAAAAAGACAGAGAAATCAAGAGTAGGAAGTATTTAACCTTTGAGAATAACTTCGAGACTTCTTCCTATAAAAAAAAATAAAATAAGATGATATTTACCTGAAGGGCTCATAGTTTTGACGGAAAAACTAGTGGCAAAGTTATCAAAAAAAAGTTAAAAAAATTGATTCCCTCCGGATAAAAACTATTTTTTTTTTTTTCACACGAAAGCACTTCAACTAAAAAATAATAATAATAATAATCTTTCAAAAATTAAATCAATTTTTCTGATTTTAAATCTTTAGAAGATTTTTAAAAATTATAAATTTGCAATTTAAAAATATGTATAGCCACTTAACACATTCCAAATCTTATATATAAATTTATAATATAATTTTTTTTATGGTGGAAATAATCCTTACGAGACGTTTGCGGCTTTTAAATGATAAAAAAAAAAATAAAGCATTTATAATGCTAAAAGGTTTTTTATTAAGGTTGTGGATTTATACGATATCAAATAACAATAGATCATGACTATTAAAACAATAAATTATGATTCACTTCGTGTCACATATACCGTATCTCACATAATCATTCTTTTCACTTAAGACACTTGATGTGATCGGAACAATATAAGAGCATTTCGGATAAAGTCCGAACAATATACAACATATTAGAAACAACAATTGTCAGAAAGAAGAAAAAATAACCTGGAAGAAACGAGTGAAAAAATATAACATCTATCACAAGACAGTTTTTTTCAAGAAGCTTTTTTTAGTGGGTCTAAATGAACAAATCGTTATGTTATATCTCTAAAAGTTTGCTGTAGGAATATATTTTCATTACTAATAAAAATTATTATGACATTTTAAATCGTATTTTTAATTTATTTCATTTAAAATATACACTCTCGATTTTAGTAACGTCTTGCCCCTGTAAATCATACTTTTCCTGTAAACAATAGAGTCATGCTGGCAATCTATTAACTGTTTTCTAGATTAATTAAGAAAAAAATCAGATAGACAGTAGGAATTTATAGGTCTAGAATTTTAAAATTAATTAATTAAAGCCGAATAATAACTTATAAATTATTTTATTTAATAAAAAAAAGAAAACTATTTACTGGTATGCATTATAAAATTACATTTGCCATCTCAGCAATTTACCATTGATTTTGATAATATTTGCAAACTTACATGTGTAGAATCTTATTTATATGAAGATTAATAGATCAATCTTCCGCTTTAATTTGTTATAAATATCATTAAAATTATTAAGCTTCCTATTTAGTGTTTTAAATCTCTGTTTAACATAAGATTACAATACAAACATATGGTAAATTGAGTAAATTTAAGGTTATACGTGCATACTAACAATCAATATAACTGGAGTTGTATATATATATATAAACTAATATAAGAAAATGGATTCTGTCAAAACCTAAACGAAAAGTAACAAGAAAATTCTAAGTTTTTTTTAAAAAAATTAATTTGTTACTTTTCCATTATTTTTGAAAAATACACACAAATATATATATTGTAATTGAAATTTCATATTGTAATATAAATAGGAATCTTTTTCATATTCAGAAAATAGATTCCTTGAAAGAACTAGAAAAATTTGATTACATTAAAGAAATCTGTCTGCCTTTATTTCGTTCAAATTCCCTTTCTTTTTTTTAAATATTCGTGCTTAGAGTCACGAAATATGCGACTGAGCTAGCTGATGATTGGAGGAGATTTTAATAGATTCTTTGTGAAGTTTTTTTTTTCTCAGATTAACTTCTGACGTGTGATAGTTATTTTACTTATAAAAATATTTTAACTCGGTTGAAAAATTACAGAATTCAAAGAGAGAAAACTTGGTCTTATATATGTATACAGTATTATAGTTTCCAGTCGTAGAATTCCTTTCGAAAACAGCCGGTGAAAACCGACCAGTTGAAAATGTAATTACATAACCTGCCACTTAAGTTATTTAGTAATTAATGTTTCAATATTCCATAGAAACTGTTTGCAAACTAGTTTGAATTTATTATATTCTTAACCATTTTGTGTTAAATATTTAAAATTTTAAGTTATTAAGTTTTGCTTATTTGATAGATTGATCCATCAGTTAAATTATCTGTCCGAATGAAAATACCCTTACTTGTTTTAATTAAACTTTATTGCAGTTATTGATCTCTTTAAATCCTAGTAACTGAAACTTATTTTCAATCCTTCGATATAAATGAGGCTTTAAGTGCATTCTCTCGACTGTAATCTAATCTTGTCTCCCTTGTTAATTAAGTACATTCTTCTTAAAAAGTATTGCATTGTATTCTCCTAGTAAAGATTACACTTAGTTGTCCTGGTTAATTTAATAATTCTTATATAATCTTAATTTAATACAAATTATTATAACGCCTTTCCTTCTTCTACTAAATTATAAAACTTGTCTGTTTTACAGTATAAATTAGTACACATGTAAAATATCTTTATAACAAAGCAATGTTTCATGAAGCTTTCACGAGTTACAATGGCTACACAGATGATAACTGCATTCAATATCCAGAGAAATATCCGAAACGGACAATGATAATTATTACAATTGATCATAGTAAATCCATTTAGATGGCCCCCATTGTCAAGATTTAGGCACGCTAGTATCAGTTTTCTAATATGTCAGCTGTCAATGACTTCCAGTAATCATGAAAAATGAGGGAAAAAGTATTGCTCATCAATTTTAATTACTACTACGCGATAATAGTGTTAGGTATCAATTTATATATTTTACACGACTTTTTCTATCTTAATAAATGAAAATTAAGATAGGAAAACAATAGTTTTTTTGATAGAAACCATCTTAAGTTCTAAGGAAAGAGGACATTGCTTCTATATTTATATAAAGAAAGAAACAATAGAAAAATATAAAACTAATTTAAAATAAGAATATATTTTATTCATTTACAAACAATTTCCTCTTGAAATACAAAAATAAAAAATTCCAATTCTTTGGAGAAAAACTACAACCTTTTCATTTATTTATTTACAGTTATTCGATTTGTGAACTCCTAAAAATTATTATAAATTCTTTATTAAATCGACTACTTCACATGCTTAAAGTAGAAAATGTTTAAACATTTTAATTAAGTATATATTTAAGTTTATGTTGTATTGTATGTACAGTACATCTACCGAGTTCTGTTAATGTAATGGCCAATCGTTCTAATATTCTGTTAAACTACATATAATTTAACCTATATTAAATTATATTTTACAATTTCGATAACAATTCATTGGTAAATCAAGTAAATGTAATTGTCCTGGTATATTAGGAAAACTTGTAAATGTCAAACTAAATGAGAGTTTTCCTGTATGTTAGTATGTGAGGGGACGATTTTGTTCACTCAATTTGAAGCTAAATAACTCCTGTGACTTTTGTTGAAAATTTATGAAATTTTGTAGGGTGGTTCGTGTATTAGGGGGGAATGTTTCTAGAAATTTTCAGGAAAATTGGATTATCGGTTCGGAAAATATGGCCCACCCTCTTAATATCTCCCGAACCAATCCGAAGATTAATGGTAGATAATGGTGATAATTATTAGAGACGAAAACAAAGAATGCTGAGAAAGTCCAGAAACAACAACTTAAATAAGCAATGTAAACAAAGCAATTTTCAAAAGTACATTGCCCCGAAAGACTTCTAAGATCAACAGGTATAATCATCGTAGCAATACAAACTGTTCTAAATACCAAAACATCGTTAAGTTCCATCGTTACGAATTTTTGATAGGCGGAGCGGAACTAAAAGGAAAAGATCCCGAGACAGATAGAAAACATTGAAGGTTGAAAAAAAAAAGAATACAGAAAGGAAAAAGAATCGAGTAGAACGTAAAGTAGGAGATAAACATCATATCGAAAAGAAGTTCTTTTCGGATTAGAGTTCGAAGATAACCAGCGTACAATCTTCCCATTTTTTCGAATAAAATAGGAAAAAAAAGGAGGAGGAAGAAAGAGAGGATAATATTTATGAGAAGAAAAGAATAGAGTAGAAAACTCCAGTTCAGTTTTCCATCTCTTTATGGTATGTTACGAGCAGCGAATTGTGTTCTCTTCTATTGTAAGTAAATCTTACACGCAGTACCATAACTAGTTCTTCCTGTGAAAAATTTTATTTTTGATCTCCTTTTTATTGAAAAAAATATATATATATATATATTGGTTTTGTTTATATTTTATAACCGGTTTTCTGGTATCAGTGGCGCGTTATAACTACATGGGGCCTATGGGAAATTAAATTACGGAGACCCCATGTATTGTACTTTAGATATTTTTCTCGGGAGAGGAAATATTGGGGCATCCTATTGGTTGGGAGGTCCCAATCAATCGCCTCTTTCGCCATTAATTTTAAAGATTTCTTACCTCGATAATGTCACTTATCAGGGAAAATCTGAAAGGCCAATCGATTTTAATTCCTTCGTTCGATAACAATTCCTGAATATTTTGTAGGAAATTAAATATTAATCAGTTTTAAATAAAATTATCGACAGGGGAAAAAAATATATATATTTATTTATTTACTCGTAAACTTCCTCTTGGACTAAATTCAGTTATAAGAGCAATGTTAGGTTCGTCCGAGCAAAAACCGATAAAACGTATCAAATTCTCGTGTGTTACGTCACGAAGCTATAATAAATTAAATATTTAAAGAAAATTATATTTTCCATTAACAAAACTAGATGGCAGCACATAATATTAACTTTTTTTTTAATATTACAGTAAAAACGTGTGTCATTTACCTGTTTAAATTCGAGGAGAAGATTCCTAGTTATGTGCAATTTTCGGATGTTTAATGGCTTAACCGCAACTTTCATTCCCTGTAATTTTTTTTTTAAATTAATTATTCATAAGAATTAATAAATATTCGAATAAAAAAAACCCGAATTTTAAAGGTTATATTAGTCGGATAAAAAGGCTTTATATACCTTAAAATATCCAACGGACATTGTTTTTTTATAATTAAGAATTTCTACGCTTCCACTAACGTCATCTTTCTGTATAAATAAGGCAAGTTTTTTTTAGAAAAAAAAGTAATCAATGGATANATGAAAAATGAACGAATTATTTATTGGATATTCCAGTAAAAACCTGTCTAAAATGGTAAAAATTCTTCTGAATGCGGAGATTTTCTAACTTTTTTTTTTTAACCTGTTAAAACGGAAACTTGTCTAAGCGAAAAATATATTTGGTACCGTCCGGTTTACACGGGTATAAAGTATTTTCTTAGTTTTCCTTTTTTATTATTATTTTTATTTATTTATTTATTTATTTTTTGGTATTGTTTGGTTGTAACAGCAAAGAGCATTGTTGAAAGCTTTGTTTCCTTTGTTGCGCTTGTCTTTCTCTCTCTCTCTCTCTCTCCCTTCTCTTTGCTTGTTATATCTTTGTATTTTTTGCTCATTTTGTCTCTATTTGATAAACTGTTTGTCTGATAACAAAGATCGATTTACTTATTTTGAGTGTATAAATAATGTATACAATTTAAATACAATAAAACCTGTGTAAACCGGACTCGTAAGTTACCGAATATTTTTCCCGTTTAGACAGGTTTTACTCTATATATATATATTTAAATCAATAGAAAAATAAATAGATAAATTATCGATTCAGTAGATAAAATCAATCAAAGTATTTACCTTTACTTCTATATCTCCTCTCAAAGTTATGTTAAACGAATGGAAATGGTCTAAAATATTCTTGGTTTGATAACTAATATGAATTTTCATGGCTAAAAATTTAAGAAAATTTATTAAAACTTTAAAAAATCGGATTGAATATTCGTCTAAATAATGAGGAAATATAAACTAAAATTTAATAATACAGTAAAACCTGTGTAAACCGGACTCGCACGGTACCGTTTATATAAATTTTACTGTATTTTTTTTTTTCTGTTTTAGTCAAGTGTCCGTTTTACACAGGTTTTACTGTATTACATTAAAAGTAAATTTACTTAGATTTTTATTATTTATTTAACAATAAACGTATATAATGTATACATTTTAACTTAGATTATGAATAAGAAATCTTTTAAAGTTTTCTAAAATAGCCACGGTTATAATACAACAATATAAACGTCTTTGTGATCTGATCTGGTAAATGATCGATTGCTATTGTCAGTAGAGTCGACGTCATAAGCAAAGCAAAATAAACAATAGACGAAAGCTGTACCAAGATATGCGACTATCTTCAGTCGATAAAGGTGAAATATGAGTTTCAGCATTAAAACTTATTCAATAAAATTCAACATAGTTGAATATTTTGAAAAATTTATAAATAATTCTCGTATTATTATTATTATTATTATTATATGAAAATTTAAAAACTGGTCAATATTTAAATACAAAAGAGATTATCGAAAGATACTTCTTTTCTTTTTCTTTCTAAATTTTATTCAATATATAGCCCTATTATACTTTAATTAAAAGAAAATCTAACAAACAATGCATATTAGTGGAATTATTATTATTCTTTTAATTAAGTCTTTTTAAAAGTCAAAGAAGATAAGATCTAGCGATTTTTAGTAATAGAGATCTTTTGATATCTCTCTCTCTCTTATCGTTAAATTAACATTGTCCACTGGTAATACAAGAGATTATTCTTTTGATTAGTTTCTCTGGAATAATTCCTCCTTTCTCTAAAAATAAATCTAATCTGAAAACGGTGCTTATCGGTTACACAATGGAGTATGTGAAATCTTCGATTTTTTTCTTTCCCTTTCCTCTCAATTTTCATAGGCATTAACACATTAAATCTTAACCATTTTCAAACAATACAACAATAATTTTTGTCGGTGTAATTTCTTTTAACAGCTCTCACATTTATTGTTTTATCGTCCGGTAATGATCTAATTGCTAGATTTTTTTCCTTCTTCTGTCGCTTAAAGAAAATAAAATTTGTGTCGCCATTAAAGACATAAAAGCAAACAAAGTGAACAATTTGATGTGAATTTTTAATAAACTTGAGTGAAAACTTTGGCACACGTTTTTAAACAATGGAAACTTTCGTTTGAAAATTACAGTAATTAAAAATGTATAAGAATTATGATTGGGGTATAGATTTAAGGCCCTGTATCTAATCATAATTTTTGCAAAAATTATAATTAAAAGCTACTACAATAGTAAATTTCCAAGCCGGCTATTAACCGTCAATTGCTACTTTATATCACCTCAATTAATAAATTGATAAGGACGATACTAATTGTGTTGTTTTGTTAATCGACTGAAAATTGTTTGATATAACGTAGTCAATAATGACTAGCCAAAGCAGAGATTAAACACGTTATCCGTTCGCTTAAATTAATGCACTCGTATAATGTTATCTTCTAATTAAATTCTAATCCTTCCCCGTGTTTATTTGTGTTGTCCACTATAATAATTTTCAATTAATATAGAAGCGAATATTTTCGATGTTCTATAACATAGATTGTTTGTAACTTGTTTAAGTGTAACTTCAATATATATTACTTCTTATTTTATGTAAAAATTCGAGTAATACCTTCTCCACTTGTTTCCATTCTAGAAGCTGTGTTGACGGTGTCTCCGAAGAGACAATATCTTGGCATTTTCTTACCCACAACACCAGCAGCACACGGTCCTAAAAGTGTATATTTCAATTTTATTACTTTCCAATATAGATTTTTGCAACAATGCCAATGTTTTATTTTTATTTTATTTTACCTGAATGTATTCCAATTCGAAGTTGTAGTTTACGTTCGGGTTTATGGCGGATTTTGAATTGTTTAATGGCGCTTCTCAAAGACAATGACATTCGAGCAATTTGTCTTGCGTGTTCGTTTCCGTTTCTTTCGGGTAAACCCGAAACTACCATGTATGCATCGCCTATTGTTTCTACCTAAATCGGAAGTTCTATGAAATTTCCGGATAAAGGATATCGCGTATTCAAATAATTACTTACTTTATAAACGTCGTAATTTCCGATAATTGCATCGAAATAAGTATAAAGTTCGTTCAAAAGATCCACTATCTAAAATTAAAATTCCTATAATCGGGTACCTTTCAGAGGAGGTAAACGATAAAACATTATTAGAGGCCCCTTAATAATGTTTTTTCGCTTACTTAATTTCCCCAATATGTATTTTCCTCCAGATCCCATTACCCTTTTTAGGTGGCCCCCATTTATAAAGATATATATTTAATATTCTTACATCCATGGGCGTGCTTTCTGCCGAAAGATTAGTGAATCCAACGATATCACTGAAGAAGATTGTTACACAAGCAAAATTTTCTGGTCGAACGTGATGGCCCGCCTTCAATTGCTCTGCTACATATCTAGAATAAATGAAATATTTATTTTAAAAAGTATTATGTAAAAGTACAGGAGCAAGACACTACTAATACTTTCAAATCGAGAGCATATATTTTTTTAAATTAAATTCATTAAAAATTGTGACCAAGTCGCAATAATTCTTGCTGGTTGTTTAAATAATAAGAAGAAGGAATATGAAAATAAAAATAAGGTTTCATTATTATACTTCACATTTATAATCAATTATATTATTAATAAATGAAGTTAACTACATCCCATATATTTTAGAAAATTTTCCTCAGAATAACTGTTGTAAATTTATTAAATCTTATTAATTTTAATGTATGTGTGTGTTAAATTTATTTCAACATTATTAATTTTATTAATTATAATTAATTTATTTGCTTTTACCTGGAGAATTTTGCTTTCATCTTTGGGAGAATTTTATCGTGTTAACCGTATAGGTGTATCGAATGAAAAATAGACACAATAGGGCATTGTCTTCTCTAGGTGCCTCAAAAATTACACGCCTCGTAAACGTTTTATAAAGTGTATATTAAACAGAAAAAAAATCTTATTATTTATTGTCTTTTTTTAATACTGTACAAGTCGACCCCCCTATAAAACTATTGATAATTCCGTTTTATATGAATTCCATGTTGTACGAGTCACTTAAATTTTATAAATACGTGAGCCGTTCACATCCCGGCACACGTATTTGTAAAATCTAAGTGACTCGTACAACATGGAATTCATATAAAACGGAATTATCAACACTGTTATAGGGAGGTCGACTGGTATAAAGAAACACTTTTACGTAAAGGGTCTTATAGTAAACTTGCGCTTAGGGCCTTAAAGGAACACGTAATCCGCTACTGAATAACATGTATTACATGTACCGTAAAGTACCGTTTATTTATAAATAATAAAGTCATTATGATTCTAAAACAATATAACTGTTTATTGAGTGCATTCGTTAATAATTCGAAATGGCGATTATTAAAATTGAATAATGTTTTATTATCATTATTATTTTTTAAATGAGTAAATATTAGTCTATTTTTAAACGTTGAGACCAAGAAAATGTGAAGAGCACTATTGTTGAAAGGTTTTTAATCTGTAAAAGAACGAAACTAATTTACCTCGGTAATACTTCATATAATAATTCTTCGCTTTTCTTTTTCTCTTCTAAAAAAGCTTCTGTTTTCTCTTCAACTAATTGCTCTAAGTTATTAGCATATTGTTCCATTCTTGATAATAAATTATCGAGAAAATTACTGCTTCCCATACTTTCACGAAGAGAAAGAGAGAGAGAGAGAGAGAGAAAAAAGAAGTTTGTTCAAAGTAAATAGTAATTATTTATAAATATTCAAAAAATTAAATCAAAAAGTAAATTATGGTTTATATTTACAACGTTAAAAAAAGCGTTATAAAATAATATTTACAGTTTTGTTAATTTCTTTGTTTGTTGTTTGATGACGGAGAAAGTAGGACGATCTGTTGGATCCTCTTCCCAGCATTGATGCAGAAGTTCTAACAGCTCGGGAGGACATTCATCAGGAGAGACGTTAGGTCGAAAAGGAGGATCACTAACACTTTTTATACAATCTAAAACTTCTATTATGGGGGGAAAAAGAAGAAGATTTTATGTTCGATTCTATATATTTTATTTTTTTTTATAATTTTTGTGAAATTTATTATTGTTTTCTATCCCCTCCCTCTCTCCCTCCCATCCGAACCTTGAGGCTGTAAGGTGGAATATCGCTTCTTGGAAGTTGCTATTTTCTGAAAAGGACCTAGTCTAGTAATGATTTCTCTCAATACAATACCAAAACTATATACGTCTCCTTTCTGAGATCCTTTCATTTCTGATCGCTGTTCTCTTAAATGTTCTGGCGCTGTCCATAACAGAAGTCCTGGGATAAAGAAAAATAAATTTTATAAAATATCGATTTACTTTTCTACAATTCCAGTACGTTTTTCATTAAAAAAGAAAAAGGGAACAGTATTATTCCTTTGTGTTTTATATATATATATATATAGGAATAACATTACTAGAATTAAGAAATCGCTAATCAATAGTAAATAAATAAGCGTGTTTCGAAATCTTAAAGGAATATAGCGTAACAAATATAGATAATGACAAGCAAGTTATACGCGACCTTCTTAGTAATTTTACCTTAAAGCCCTCTTGTACTATAAATCAAGATCTAATACATTATAACTATCTTAGTTTAGGATTTACAGCGTCATTCTAATGATTGGTAAAGACCCTCTAGCTCGGCCCAAAGCTTCCAATTGGCCGTGTTAAAACGTCTTATATATATATTTTTTTCTTTTATTAGAAGTACTCAATCTTTCTCCATCAGATAAAAGTAATTTTAACTTTTACTCCATTTGCTATTCTTTTTTTTTTAAATGTTATTAACGTGGCATTCGGAATTTTCTTCTACCTATCGCCATTGAGATAAGTATGTTTATATTTAGATAATAAATTCTATAAATAAGACTTTAAGAGGTTTCAATCTCTGTATATTTTTTTTTATTTACACTCACTCGGATCAATATAAGTATTCGGTAAAAGTTGATCCAATAATGTTCGGAGACCAAAATCTGTCAGTTTGACTACAAACCTTCCATCAATGACACAATTGGTGGATTTTAAACGTCCATGATACGTCACAGGACTTTGGTGTAAGTATATCATCCCCTGAAACAAAAAAAAAATATATATATATATATATTGGTTTTGTTTATATTTTATAACCGGTTTTCTGGTATCAGTGGCGCGTTATAACTCCATGGAGCCTATGGGAAATTAAATTACGGAGGCCCCATGTATTGTACTTTAGATATTTTTCTCGGGAGAGGAAATATTGGGGCATCCTATTGGTGGGGAGGTCCCAATCAATCGCCTCTTTCGCCATTAATTTTAAAGATTTCTTACCTCGATAATGTCACTTATCAGGGAAAATCTGAAAGGCCAATCGATTTTAATTCCTTCGTTCGATAACAATTCCTGAATATTTTGTAGGAAATTAAATATTAATCAGTTTTAAATAAAATTATCGACAGGGGAAAAAAATATATATATTTATTTATTTACTCGTAAACTTCCTCTTGGACTAAATTCAGTTATAAGAGCAATGTTAGGTTCGTCCGAGCAAAAACCGATAAAACGTATCAAATTCTCGTGTGTTACGTCACGAAGCTATAATAAATTAAATATTTAAAGAAAATTATATTTTCCATTAACAAAACTAGATGGCAGCACATAATATTAACTTTTTTTTTAATATTACAGTAAAAACGTGTGTCATTTACCTGTTTAAATTCGAGGAGAAGATTCCTAGTTATGTGCAATTTTCGGATGTTTAATGGCTTAACCGCAACTTTCATTCCCTGTAATTTTTTTTTTAAATTAATTATTCATAAGAATTAATAAATATTCGAATAAAAAAAACCCGAATTTTAAAGGTTATATTAGTCGGATAAAAAGGCTTTATATACCTTAAAATATCCAACGGACATTGTTTTTTTATAATTAAGAATTTCTACGCTTCCACTAACGTCATCTTTCTGTATAAATAAGGCAAGTTTTTTTTAGAAAAAAAAATAATCAATGGATAGGGATTTACACGAAATTTATTGATTTACCTGAGTGATTTCTTCGACATTTATACTTGTCGAAGACTTAGTACTGGAGTGAGAAAATACTATTTCGTTCCATTTGACCTTCCACCACATGCTTGTTAAATCGGATTCGAGTTTCATTCTTCTGTAATGAAATTTGTTAAACGAGTTTTAAACTGGAAATAATTTGACACAAATAATTAATTAAAGCCAACGAATAATAAACTGAAAACGTAAAAAGAATAATAATAATAATAATACCTGTATAACAGTAAACCGATAACAACAATGGCAATAGCGACGACTCCTAAAATTCCCAAAATTGAAAACGGTTCTGAAAAATTAAAAAATGTATTTTCGATTGCTTTAATATACCGTAAAACCTGTCTAAAACGGAACGGTAACCTGAGATATTCTTAAGAACACGGCGATTCTTGTATTAAGTTCTGATGTATTCGGGGGATTAAGAAAACAAACGATTATTCAGATGAATCGCGAGTGTTGTAACATGAATACACGCATGAAATACGCTGATGAAGATTTCATTTTATGGATCTACGAACAGACTTGTTAAATATTAATTTGTTTCGATTAATATATTACCGTTTAATTGACATTCCGGATCGTTTCCAATAAATCCACAGATGGGTACGTCTAGAGGAGGCGTGTTTTGTCCATTTGGCCAAGAAATAAAGCGCGATTGTATCGGTATCAGTATTTGCTGGATTCCATAATAGTGTATGACAGCCTGAAATAGAAGGTCAAAAGGTTTGCTATACCAAAACTTAGCCAATCTTCTCGAGTCAATGATAAATCGCTTCCAATAAAACTTTTACTTCAAACAACACTAACTCAGTTTAATCTATTTTAAGAATACCGTTTTATATATTTTTGCTTTACCTGGATATTAAGTAAAGAGAAAGTATTTTTATATTATATCTTATTTTATTAGATATTAGACAGTATCTAGAGTGAGTTTTTTTTAAAAAAAAGAAGAAGAAAGAACAAAATGAAGAAAGAACTTGCCTTCATTTTTCCACTTTTTACGTCTAAATCATATAAAGTATAATCAGCTTCTCGATCTCCGTTTCTGTTGATATGAATCTCTTCCGCGATTCCTTTATAGAAAAAAGAAGAAAAGAAAAATATAAAAAAAAGAAGGGAAACCATTTTATAAGATGGCACGACATCAAAACTTTTTCGCGGCTACAAAAAAATAAAAATATATATACAAAGAAAAACCAAAACGGTTTTAAAATGTTTGAAAGAAGCTCCTTTCAGATTCGCTAGAGTTTTTTTTTATAACGAGTTTTCACACCGCAAATGTCTGTGTTACAAAGGTGTTGACAGCTGCGATCTTTGCCGCATCTGCTTCAGGTCGATAGAGAATGAGTGATAGACAGAATCAGGTGAATATACGGACAAACTGATACGATTCGACTCTATTTCTTATGAGAGAGTCAGTAATGCTCATTCACTGCCGTCTTATATTGAATTTCGATCCGAATTTTATGTAAAATTGGTCACTATTCAAATTCAAAATGTATCCCGATCTTCAGTGATGAAACAAAACTAAAACCTCCTCCTCTATCCCCTTTATCTCGAAACCCAATAAACATTATAATTTCTTGAATTAGGTAGCCTCATGTACAGTACAGTGTTGAGACGTCTTTCTTCGGGGGGGATTTTTTCAGGTGTATCCCCCGGTATCCTTATTTGTTTTTTTTAAAGTTTATTTATTGAAGTTGATATTTTTATAGCCATAATTTTTATCGTATATTATTCAATTTACCGAACACTTTCAAAAAGAATGAACGAAATATTCATGGAAACTTCGTTGTCTTTACGAACTTCGAGTAATGCAAGCTTATTATAATTCCATTATAATGTTACAACTTTAATCTAAGTTAAATCTTTTATAAAATATAATAGATCTAATTATTTGGGAGTTCCCTATATTTTGGGCGTTTCTTCTACTCCATGCCAAAAAAAATATTTCTATTCTTTCTGTTCAATTTGCATGTTAATAGATCTACAAATTTCATTCAAATATATACGACCCAAGAGTTAAAATTATCATAAATAGTTTAGAAATTACTCTTTAAAATATAGTCAAGAAATTTTTATATCACAAAACAAAAAAACACATTTATGTTTAGAATATTTGCTATATTTTTTTCGGTGAGAGGAGGGAGAAGTTTTGCATAAAATTATTATTTTACAAATCCGAAAGAATTCAGAAATTTTTAAGAATCTATTTAAATTGTTTCGGAAATATTCATATTTTTAAAATAATGTAATTAAAATAATTAAAGCGACTTGGCAAAATTCTCTATGACTTACTTGAGAAGACGATGTTTGTATTATTCGTGCAAATTTACTTGCTTGCTTTTCAACTTTTCCGAATAATGAAAAGTATCTTTCTAATTTCCTGACTTTACAAATTACATTTTGTGTTTTCTCTTTCAATGCTTTCAACATTTGCAAAATTCAAAAAAAAGTACTCTGTGAAATTCAACAAAATTATACAAAACTTTTAGAAAAATAAAATTCCTTCCATAGAAATGGCTAAAATATCCTTTTAACATTTAAGTAGATCGACTTAATTAAGATATAACCAATTCGTATTAGTATTATTAATAATGCATTTCGTCTTTTCTTCTCTTAAAAGAGAACATTAAGATTAAATATATTTGCTGTAGAAGAATTTGGTGTAATATATAAATACATAAACCAATCGAAAAATATTAGACACGGTTTCCTACCTAATTTTCTTGTATTTATCTTACTTATTTATAAGTTTGACTAGAATTATCTTAATTTACTCGAATTCATTATCTGTAATATTTCAGAATATTAATGATGCAATTAAAATTCTACTCAGCCTATTTATTTTCTTTTGTGAAAGAGTGTTATTATTATTTTTGAAAAGTAAAGTATGTTCTGTCTGCATGCACTAGTTCTTCTTCTTCTTTTTTTTTTATGATTAATCATTAACTCAAAGTCACCATGGCAACTCATTAGGCTCATTTATTTAAAAAAAAAACTTGAATTAAAGACATTAAAATGATTCCAGTTTTTATCTTTCAAATGCTGTAATTTATCTAAGCAACTAAAAAGGAGGAGTAATCAGTTTACGTGAGAAATATTATATATAGAAAATGGCAGCGCCTACAATATATTAAATCCCTAACTACAGAGTAAAAGTGTTTGCTCAGCATTATTTCATTTTAATTTACGCATCGATTTTTGTTTTTTTTTTTTAAATCGAAATTTAATTAATTTAAATTACAATGGAAATCAAATCAATTGAAACATAGTGCAGAAAGTATGGATAAAGTATTTGTTGTCCGTCTTGATTGATTTGGTTGTATTTCATCCAGGCAGAGTTAAGTCTATTTATAGCACTTTTTTGTAAAGTGATGGTTTTGATTTCACTTGGCAGTGATGGAATATTTTCTTTTTAATATATATACATATATTGAATAAATATAAATATTATATTGCATTTTTATGCATGAAATACAGCTAAATTGTTTGTTAAGTTCTCAGCAGCTAAGTGACGCCTTCTCATAACCTCAAGACCTATTGTCTCGAGTTCATCAGTTGAATATAACAAGAAACTAGTTATAAAGTTTAAAAAGTTTAAAAAGTTGGAAATGGATTAATCCATTTTATATTGTTTCTCACGAAAAAATTTGTTTTGGTTTTAGAACAAATTGGTTTTTGAACAACTTTTAGGAACGAATTAAGTTTGAAATTCAAAGTTTGACTGAAATATCATTATTGCTAACTGATTTATTATGTGACATAAATTTTGTTATATTAAACTAAATGTAAACATTAATAAAATATTAATGATCTACTTAAATATTTTTAAAACTTTAAAACTAAAAAATAAATATTCATTTTGTTTTCATTATTAAAACAAAATTTTATTAAATGTAACAACCATGAGTGTATTTTTAAAGCAGATAAAGGGGTAACCCTTTATCTGCTTTAAAAATACACTCATGGTTGTTACATTTAATAAAATTTTGTTTTAATAATGAAAACAAAATGAATATTTATTTTTTAGTTTTAAAGTTTTAAAAATATTTAAGTAGATCATTAATATTTTATTAATGTTTACATTTAGTTTAATATAACAAAATTTATGTCACATAATAAATCAGTTAGCAATAATGATATTTCAGTCAAACTTTGAATTTCAAACTTAATTCGTTCCTAAAAGTTGTTCAAAAACCAATTTGTTCTAAAACCAAAACAAATTTTTTCGTGAGAAACAATATAAAATGGATTAATCCATTTCCAACTTTTTAAACTTTTTAAACTTTATAACTAGTTTCTTGTTATATTCAACTGATGAACTCGAGACAATAGGTCTTGAGGTTATGAGAAGGCGTCACTTAGCTGCTGAGAACTTAACAAACAATTTAGCTGTATTTCATGCATAAAAATGCAATATAATATTATCTATATTTATTCAATATATGTATATATATTAAAAACAAAATATTCCATCACTGCCAAGTGAAATCAAAACCATCACTTTACAAAAAAGTGCTATAAATAGACTTAACTCTGCCTGGATGAAATACAACCAAATCAATCAAGACGGACAACAAATACTTTATCCATACTTTCTGCACTATGTTTCAATTGATTTGATTTCCATTTTAATTTAAATTAATTAAATTTAATTTTAGTTTTAGTTTCAGTTTTGGTGTAAAGGGCAGAGTTTTAATTATTATTTTTAGTTTTAATTAACTGGCTACGTAGTGTTAATAAATATTAATATTATAGCAAAAGTTTATTACTATAATTTTATGTATTTAATTTAACTTATGCATATTTAAACATGAATTCTTGGATGCCATTTATAATTGACATTCATGTAATTATGAATGTCAGTTAACATAGTTTTTATTAATTAATTTGATTTTGATTCATCTGCAGCACATGCTGAAAAATGGAAATAGTATTTTTCCCACATACACATTGAAATATAATTTAAATAGCAATGTCATCAGTGATTTGTGTCGTGACATTTAATGACATGAGGCAAATCTCTGCACCACTAACTTCTGAATTGGTAATCTTGCCTTTCATTGGTCGTGCTGTTGACTTCCTTCATCATAGGGAGTTGACCATTTGTGGCCGGCTTTTGTCAAGTAGCTTCTTTGTCAACAGATTTATTATACAGCAAGTGGGACAAATATGAATTTAAAATTTTTGTTTGTGAACCAAATTGTGATCAGAGGGTCAGCGCCTCTTTAGTGCCTAGTCAGGACAGACACCACTAAGATATGCTATCTCGGTGGTGTCTGTCCTGACTCACCACCTGTCACGCGGCTGCTCACATGATTGAATCAATATGCTATCTTGGTTTCTGTGTCAATCCTGACACAGAAGCCGAGATGGCATGTGCATGTGCACAAGGTGGGATGGAGTGAGAGACAGCATGCCGGAAGTGATTCACTCAGAGACTTGGTTAACGAAACAACCTAGTTTATTTAGGGAAAAATTTATAGAAAAATACATGGACCCCAGGGGTCTAACTGATAAAGGGGATATATAATTATATACATGCCTTAGTGAATGCTGAGAGAGATAGTTTACAAAAAGGCACATGGTGTAATGGCGGGCTTTCCATAGGCTGGAGCAACCTCATTGACCGGAGTCCGAAAGTTCAGTGAGGAGGAGACGAGATAGTCCTATGAGGTATTCGGTGGNCCATGGAATATAAAAATGGAAAAATTCCATAATCTTTAAGTAAATTGTTTTCAGTTTGATAGTAAAATGAGGACAAACTATCGAAAAACGATCATTGTTTAAGATTTAACTCAAGTAAAAGGATAAAGGAAAGAAGTATATAAAGAAAGTCTTAATCTCTGTTTCTAAATTTAGACAATATCTTTTGTTAAATCAGTATTTTATTTGACTTTTTTGATGTTTTAGCCAGAGAGTTTTTGTCGATTTTTTCGGAAAAAAAGAGTTTTTTTTCTTTTTTTAAAAAAATTAAATAAAGAAAACTTAATATATTATAAAATTTTTGATGAACTGGGTGTATATTAAATATGTAAACGAGACTTCAAATTAAATTAGAAACGAGATAAATATAAAATTTCTGACGTTTTTTTTATAATTAAATTTTGTCACATTTATCAAACTCAAATGCCAAATTATTCAGCCGGAGATTAAGTTAAAAATGTGTTTTATTATATATTAAGAAGATTTTATTGGATACGTTTTAATAAATTCTAAATTTAAGTTTCTGGGTTATTTTCCGATATTCTTTTATATATATATATTGATGGCTGAGAGAAAAGACCTACTTATTGCGTCAATTCGACTTCGACAGCAGGTTTTTATCATATTGATAGATATTCCAAGATACTTTTCAACTTCAGCTTCAATTTTTTATATATTTTTATTTGGATCTTATGTAATATTATCCAAACAATTTCATTCTTAATGGTAAATTTTATTGGAAAAAATTTTATCCTGAATTAATTATTATAATTTTTACTTTGCCGGCTGTTATATAACAAAGGAAAAATATGATAATCGGTAAAAAAAAATAACCCCACTCCCAAGATTTTTAAAATTTCGGATTCGGGGGACCTTGGAAGTCGAGAAGTGCAAAAGAGTTGGGGGGTTTCTGTATGTAAGTAATGGGCTGTAATTTTTAATCATATTTCTTTTTATTTAACTTAAAATATATATGCTCTCCACCTCAAATTAATATTGGATTGCCCCTGTAAATCATACTTTCCCTAACAGCAACAGAGTCGTGCGGGTCATCTATCTAACTCCGTTCTGTGGGGGAAATTTTTGAATTAAATAATCTTTTTATATGTCGCCTCCAGAAAAAAAAAATAAAGTAAATAAATAAATAATTTGATACATTTTAATATACTCAGTATTTTTTGTTTATATTTTAAAATTTTTGCGGAAATAATATTTATTTATTATTGCTTAGAGGAATTTTCATCTTACTTCCAACTTTCTTCTCTGAATAGGAAACTTCGTTGTCTTTACGAACTTCGAGTAATGCAAGCTTATTATAATTCCATTATAATGTTACAACTTTAATCTAAGTTAAATCTTTTATAAAATATAATAGATCTAATTATTTGGGAGTTCCCTATATTTTGGGCGTTTCTTCTACTCCATGCCAANGGGACATGATTTTGTTCACCCAATTTGAAGTTTAATAACTCCTGTGCTCCTTGTCGAAAATTTCTGAAATTGTAGAGGATAATTCATGTATTAGAGGGAATTATTTCTAGAAATTTTCAGAAAGATAGAACTATTGGTTCGGGAGATATTAAGAGGGGGACTACGGAAGATATTGTTTAGTTAAATTATGGCAACGCAACACTCGAGCGATCTGCCTAGAGGGGATGCCTTCCGGGAGGTCTTTTTAAGGTAACTGGCCCCTATTCGGACGTTATAGACGAGAAAACCCATTCCCAATATTAACGTGTTTATGAAACATTTAGTTATAGTGTTTCATAAACATAAACGTTTTCCGCCGGGAAAGTTACGCAACTCGTTGCTTGATATATATATATATATATTTTTAATATGAAACAAAACAGATTCAAATCTAACACGTGAATCATTAAACATAAATAGTTAAATTACAAACAATCATCAGAAATGCTTTTATTACCCGGCTTATCGGTTAAACGATGCGGTTTAACTCCAATTATATAATTATATGCATAATTTAATACTAACTAACGGTATTATGCTAGATTCGTCTTCCAACGTGTATACAAACTACGAACATAAATAATGTAATAACCTTTAGATCTAAAATTCATGCCACTTTATCAGATCGTTCGGCAATCAATATTATTATTAAAGAATTAAAATAAAGAGCTAATATTTGGGTATATATTACTTAAAATTAGAATAAGTTTAGAAAAGTTTTATTACCGCCATAAAAGGTTCTATTCCACATTTTTCTAATCACAGTTCGTCCATCAAAAGGATCATCTGAATCACCTAGAGTCTGATTGAGAGCAGAAGCGAAGAGGAGAACACAGTCGTGAAAATCGGCTACAATAACATTTACCTGAATAATAATAATAATAATAATGTACTTCTTTGAAGTATTAAACTTTGGGAGAGTTATTACACAATTTTTGTTTTAATACGTGAAGATTTATAAACTTGACATTCATTCCAATAAGTAATTAATTAAAATAGTAATTAATAATTATATTATTTGTTATTTATTAAATAAAAATTACATCTTCTGTTTGAAACGATGTGTTGAATTCAATTCTGGATCGTAAAACCACTTCTTCAGCAAACTTCTTATATTTTTCTGTCGTGGGAACTTTGGCAGAAACTAAGAGGAATGCTTCATAAATCTTTTTTGCATCCTGAAATAAAATAAAACTAAGAATATATTTGTTTGTTTTTTACATGAAAATGTAATATCGATAAATAAGAATTGAAGATAATGGAAGAAAATCATATTTTTTAAGTTATTCCTATAATTATTTTTATAGACATTGTAGAATGTAAATGCATTTATAACTACATAACATAAGCAACAAGTATTTTCGTTTATTTCTTTTTATAAATTGTTCTAATGGTCTTGGTTTATCGTTAACAAAATTTTCTTTTCATGTAGGAATATATATTTAATATCCAAACTACTATATATCATTCCATTTTTACGAGAATCAAATAAACATTTAGTCTTGTTTTAACCGAATTGTACAGATAAAACATTATTTTCGACAATTGCAATAGCTCGAATCTACTTATTGATGTCTATTATTTTTTTTCTACTATTTGATTTTCCTTTCATGACAATCTAATATTCTCTCCAACAATAAGTTTTCAAGGTATAAATCTCGCTCTGACCTACTTTCGAATACCTTACCATAAACTAAAATTCTCCCTTGATAAAGTTTACTCTATCCATCATATTAATGTTTTCTTTTTTCCCCCCTTCTCTCATATTCTTTCGACGATTCATTTGGTTTTCTGTTATTCCCTCGGGCCATACATTTATCTTGTTATTGGCAGAAGCTCCATTTGCAACTATTCCTATTTTATTCTTTTTTTACGGATTTAAAAAAACCTTCTTCCCCGATTTAAAATTATGGACCTGTTTCGAAATCATATTAGAAGTTTTATTTATAAGGAAATTTAAGATATTTACATTTTCTCTTGTTTATTTTCAATATAAAACGAAAAAGTAATGGTCCATTTTAATATTAGATTTTTAAGACAAAGCCCCTTTTACTTGATTTAAAGCAAAAACAGTTTAAATCGAATGCATTTCATTATAGAAGAAGTAGAAGAAGAAGAAAGTCATATATCGAGTACAATATCTGTCGTGTAATTTAAAGGATGAGTAAAAGACTAAAATAAAAAAAAAGACTTTTGATACCATTTCATCATTCCTTCTCCTCACGTTCGACATTCAACTTGAATATTCCAAAATATATTTTTTTCCCCTGTTTTCTTTACAACCTCCTTTCGTCTTTTATAGTCTATTGTGTATTCGGAGACTGTAGCATCCTCCCAATGACTATTTGGGGAAAGCCATTCCAGTTAACTTTTCGACGTTGTTAACAGTTACGAAAATCAGTATTGTTTTAATGTTGTCGTTAAAACACTTTCAGTGAAAATTTTTATCAAAATAGTTTCTTAAAGTGATTAAAGTATTAGAGAAAAAATCGATTTTTAAACGTATACTTACCTCGTTTCTAGAGTCTCCTTCCCTATACCAAGAAAAGTCTCCAAAGGCCGGTTTGTTCTTAAAAAATTCTACACTAATGAAGACGTAATCTCCATTTCCCATTTCTAAATCGAAAGCACTTAATAAAAAACTTCTTACTGTATCTCCATTTGATATCAGGAAAAATACTAAATTAAAAAAAAAAATACATATATATATATATATATAATGTTTATATATTACGTATCTATCGATAAGTTATATGTCTACTCACGGATATAAACGATTCATCAAATACGAGTATGAAAAATTACAATTCAGATTTTTCGATTACCTGTGCAGACTTCATCAAATTCAGAAAGCAAAAATTAAGTTTTTCAGATTAAACTTGTTTTTATGTAAATAAACTTTAGCCTACATTAAATACAACAATTTCCTTTCCTTCAATTTTTATTAGAAAATTTGCATTAAAATAAAAGAAATTTTAAGTCACTACAGTACATTTGGATAACAAAACTTTCAAAATAATAATAAAAAAAAAAAAAAACTGTCTCCACTTTATGATTTCTTGCAAATATAAAATAATATAAATCTGAATGTATTCTTCTTATTCTCTGTGGATTAAAATGAGACATCCACAATATAATTAATTACTATAGTTTTATATATTGTAATATAGTATTAAGTCATAAAATATTTTCAATTATGTTCCATAAAAAATTTTAATTATTTGAAATTAAATTAAAAACTAAGTAAAAAAAAAGTCACGTTTCTTTCAGAGAAAACACCCCCAACCGATTTGATTCTTAAGAGTGGAACCATTAAAGAAAAAAGGTCGTATATATCAAATATATTTGGCAATAAAGTAACGTAATTAATACTATCGAACCACAAATAGTCTTCTACATACAAAACAATATATATCGTAAAAGTAGACAATAAAAAGAACTAACTGCCTACCGAATAACAATTTTTTTTTTTGAATGTATACTTACTTCTTGCTTCTTTGCTCGCTGCTTTTAGTATATTAGTAAAATTTTTTCTTCGTTTAGAGAGAGAAAATTCGTGTAAATCCACGTAGACATCATAAGCTTTGTCGTTTTCGAAAGTATACATCAAACTCTGTTTAATTAATCGACACCAATTAACTGCTTCCTCTACGATGAGTGCCACGTGGTGCCATTCAAATCTTTTCAAAATTTGCAATATAAATATGCTCATTCCTTTTGCAGAGAAAGAAAGTCTGGTTAAAGTAGAGAATACTTCTTTGTTTGAAAAATTATCATCGATGCTACCGGCGGTGTAGAGAGGAACATTCCAATAAGAAGCCATTCTAGCAACCGGATCCAGAGCCAAAGTACAAGCCGGGCCCATAAAAGCATTCACCGAATTTAAATAATATTCTTCGGCCGCGTATACCCCAGCATAATTTTGTACGCATCTAGAAGAACTATTCCGATATCTGGCTTTCCAAATGATGTTAGGATATATCTGACTTACTTTTTCCACTGCTATAGATATAGCGGGTTGAACTAATTCCAAGGTATATGGTAGATCGGAATCGGCTACAAATAAGCTAACGATATGAGCAGTGAATGGAAAAGATTTAGTACTAGAAACGTAAAAAAGTATAGCGAAGGCAGAACAGATCAAGAACATCCTGTGATCGAGCTTCTTTCGATGACTGGAGGTTTCCTTCTTCTCTATCTTTCTATCAATGCTTCCGGGACATTTGCAATAAAGTGAACGACAAGAAAGACTAGATGTTGACTGATGGGAAAACCTACTCAATGGAAGTATAGACAAGCTTTTTCTCCTACTTAAATGTTGTCTTATGAAACATAATTTTATATTAAACGATAAGAACTACTAGAAAAATCATATTGTTTAATTTAAGCGTCAAGATTTATCGTGTTCTATTGTTTCTAAAATTTTTACTTTTTTTTTTCTATAAACTCGCATAATTGCATGTTAGATGTAGCAGGTGATTCTTAGTCAGTGATAGATCGTGCACTTCCTTTGTCTGCTCCGATAGTGGTCATTTTAGGCGATTTTATCGATCGATATACAAATCATTTTGACAGCAGCCGGATGCGAAATGAACTGTTATCGACAGGCATCTTCCTCTTCACCTCACTGAACTATTAAATATGACACGAAATTTATAAAATTTAATACCTTTAAATTGAAAGCATTAAAAATTTTTAAAATATTAAAAGTTTTCTTCGGTTTTGTACGGTCATCTTCGTCAAACACATTTTTCTCGACAACAAAGAAAAATGATGTACTAATGTCGTATAGAAAATAATATCTGTAGATAAATACATTCTGTCCGATTTTATAACATTTTCAATGAAAATCTGTTTGTCTTCTAGTGTTTTGTTTCTTTACCTTTTTCAAAGAAACATTCCCTTGTCAATATAAGATATTATGTTGTATTATCACGCAACTTTCATAGATTTTGTAGTTTATGGCATTATTAGTCAGTGGTTGTTCTTCTATTTTTCACTTTAAATTAGAAATCTTCGTCCAGTTTGATTTTATTATTAAATATTCTCATAAAACTGATTCTTGGCATTTATAACTTCATTTTTTTTTCTTCTATAAAATTACATTTATGTTTAGAATTTAACAATTCCCTTTATAAATTATCATTGATTCATGTCGAAAAAAAGATACATATATTCTCTATCTTTAATCCTTCATACTAAAGATCTTAATTCATCGTTTTACTTTTTCTCCAATATAATTTTCAGGACATCATTTTTCAATTTACTCATTCACTTTTTCTCCAATTTTACGACGGATAAAACTTTATCTAATTACGCGATATGATTTGATATCAGACACGATTATGATCATTAAAGGAGGAAAAAAAAATATGGTAATAACTTCGATTGATAAAAACAGTGTTAAGTTATTAAAATAGTTTTTAAATTTAAGTCAGAATCATAAAAATAAACGTTATGGAGTAAAAATGATACTGTGCTATTTTTTTTTTTAAAGCACTTTCTGTTGATAATTTAGTAATTCAACAATTTTGTTTCGTGAATTATTAAATTTGGCTAATATACAGTTAAAATTTATGATCTGGAGTCAGTAATAAGTAAATGAACAACTTATTATTACTTTTTTTAAAAATAGATTTGTTTATTGGTTAATTTAAATTTAAATTAACCAATAAACAAATCTATTTTTAAAAAATGTTTAATTTTTTGAAATCAATAAATTTTGGAAAATTAAAGTAAAATTTAAATAAAAATTTAAGAAGTTAAATGGATTTTTTTTCCTATAAGGATACGTAGCTTTAGAATTAAGACAACAAGAAGCAATAATGAGAAAAATTATAGGCCTATCGAATCACGCTGTTAAAGTCAATTTGACTGGAGTCAATTTAGAGAAGTGTAAAGCTTTATTTTACGGTGAAATTAAGATATTTTTTTTCTTAATGAATAAATCTATGCTACAATATAAAATACGCGATGTTATTATTCACAATAGGAACCATATACTGCCTATCATAAATTGACTAGAACCGCATCCTCTTGGAGTGTCCATTGAAGAGCCACATCATCTATTTATTTTATATATAGTTAAATTACTATAGTTATTATTATTTTATGATAAATATCATTGTTACTTTACGACACACTAACAATACGCTCATTTAACTCTTTACACTTTATGAACGTACCCAAGCTTTCAGGCTTTCAGTTGCCTATTCGAGATTGAGTTGAGAGTAACACTTACATTCTCTGTGTATATTATACTACTTAATAGAAGACTTACAGAAATATTAAACACGTATAAGTAGTATGAACCAAGTTGTATAAGTATACAGGAGCCGCAATAAGGGTCTAAAAGTACTCGCGAGCCCCAGTTTGGGGAACGTAATTATATATTATAATACAGTAAGCAACTTCAATTAAAAATACATCATAAACTACTCTACTATTTTATAATATAAGCTTTTATATACAGTGAGTGCATTGTAATATGCCATTCGTCTTTTGAATCATATACTTTATATATAAGGTATGTAAGATAATATGTATTGTATATTCAACTCAACTGAATATTTCTATATAAAATTACCTGAATTTTTTTATTTTTATCACTTTTAAAGCTCGATATATTCATAAAAAAACTTAAGTTTACTGTAAAAATTTTATATTTATTCATCATTCGATAATTGGATAAAAATGAAAAAAAGTCTACTTATTCTGTTCATAATCCCTTAATTTTTAACGTGGGACTAAAAAATTCATTGTTTTTTTTTACTATTGTCAAAAATAAAAAGTATTATATTTTAAATTTGAGTATGTTTTCTACAAATCAAAATCTCCTTTAAGAGATGAAGACTCCGAAAACTTTAAATCCTTAAATTCCTTTACTTTGTTCTGCATTATATTTTATTTGTATGTTTTTATTCGTTTCAATTTTAGATAAATGGGAAATATTCAACCCTTAAACTTTCCTGTTAATTAAATATTCATAAAATTTAATTCAAAAATTTCCCCCAAAACAGAGTTAGGTAGCTGACCGGCATGACTACGTTGTTATCAGGAAAAGTATGATTTACAGGGGCAAGACACTACTCATTTGAGATGGAGAGCATNAAAGATTCCATTCCGTTTTCACGAGATAAATCAGAATATGACAAGTGATAATAAATATAAAAATCCGTCTTAGAACTATATCAATAGATCCTATGATAAAATAATTAAAAATTTAACAGTAAAAATATATCATCATAACACGTAGTAAAGGAGCAATATTTTAATTTAATTTAATTCGATAAAAATTTTCAAATGCGGATATTTAATCGAATAAAAATAGAAAGATATTAAAACGAAAAGATGTCAAATTTTTTTAACATTAATGTAATTTGGTCAAAACTCAAAGAAACTTTTTCTTATTTGGTCTTAGTCAACAACAGATGACAGTATATGTTCTCTTCAATTTTTTATTTTTAAAATTTTTATCATTCGTCTTTTAAATTATCTAATACACTGAATTTTTTAGAAATGTTTTCGAAGTATAAAGCTATAATTTTCTTGTTTATTAAGAAGAAAAAAATAATAATAATTTATTTCTTTGATTATCGTAAAAGCCAGTCAATTAAGCCAAATTGTTCGAGTATCATTCGTGACGGATTAAAACGGGTTCGACGAATAATTCTACTCTTTTTATTATCAATTTTTAATTCAATTTTCCTTCTCATTGTTAAATAATCTATCAAATTTTGGCATATCTTTTATAATATCTTTTCTTTTTTTATTTGGAAGAATTACTAATATTTTTAATCGTCTTTAGTGTACAGAATATGGTTGAATTTCACTGACAAACGATGTTAAGTCGATCCATCGAACGATGACAGTTGTTTTGATTGTTCTTTTTAAGCATCAATCATTTTTCTTTATGAGCAAATATACTTCAGAAAAGAATTTAATCTTCCAAAATCTCAAATAAAGATTTATCTTAAGTAATCACAAATTTAAAAAAACAAAAAAAAAACAATTTTAAATATTGTTTAATTATCATTATAACCTTATCACTAAATTTAAATAAAGGAATTATTTTAAAAATCGATTCTTAATGCTAATTCTTTGATTTATTTTGAGTATTAAATCCTCTTCACTTAAATACACAGCGAAACAGATATTTTTCTTAAGTGAAGATTTGAAAAAGTAGATTAGAAAAGAAAATCTTTTCTTCTTGATTTTGTATTCCTCAATTTTAAATTTTATGGAACATTTCCAGTTTCAACAATCTTCCTCAAAGAAAATAAAGAAGAAAACTCGCAATAAATTTTTACTTCGGTCTTAATCAATGCCGTTATATGAGGATAAAATACTTTTAAATTTAAATGATAAATTATCTTAAAATTCCCAACTTTCTAAGAATCTCATAAGACTAATTCTAAATTTCAACGTATTTTAATGGGCAAAAAAAGATGCTATTTTTCATTTGGTAACGGCATTCTTTATTACATTTTCGGCTTCCTAAATTTTAAATATGTCAACTGTTGAGAGCTTTTTCTTCTTCAACCCCCCACTGTACTGTACTTCTGTTTGTATATTCGATTTTGATTGTAATAATTTCCCATTCAAAATGCGATGATCGTTGATGGTTTGCTGGATGTTGAAATAGAAAACAGCATTTTGGAATGTATCTAAAAATGAATATCGCATGGAATTATTAGATAGAAGAAGCATATGGAGTAGAAAATGAAATTGAAATATTCTGCACACCTTCAATTTCCACTTACATTCCCTCCTGTAAATATTATTTGAGAAAATCGTTACATTTCCCTTTTGGCAAAAATATTTTACGAAAATTTCTGGAATCTACAAATATAAAATTTTACAAATATCTTCTCCATCTAAAATTAAAGGTTTTAAATATATTTCAATCCCTCCGTGTTATTAACAAAATAATAATAATGTCTATAATTTAATCGTGTTTAATATAAAAAAAATAATAATAATGGATTCAAACTGTCATCTCACAATATATTTGCTTATTATTATAAAACTTTTTAAATGATTTTTATTGTTAATTAAAATTTACTGGAATTTAACTTAATTAAATTCTAAATTTTTCGATTTACTTCGGAAAGATTTCTAAAAAAAAAAAAAAAAAA